>NC_134490.1:70440913-70740913 GCF_040206685.1 Ascaphus truei | reverse complement strand
GGCATGCCCTTGTCTCCGGCGACATGTTGCCATGGAAATGTGGCGTCAAATGATGCCGTGTTGCCATGGCAACATGACCCCGCCGTGTCATTTGATGTCGGAGACATAGTAAGGAGGGGGGCGCGAGCAGGGGGGAAGTGCAGACATGGGGCGCAGGGGGAAAAGATTGTGCACCCCTGTTTAAATCAATACTTTTTTTAAAAAGAGGTGAATCACACACTGTTTTTCAGAGGAAAGGTTCGTTACCATTGTATGTTCAGTTACTATTAAATTATATACAAAGGGTATATTGCAGAAACAATATTTTTGAGATCCAATATCCACAATTTTGGTGAACTTAAACCCAATATTTATAATAGACTGAAAATGTGGGAGAGTTAATAAAACAAATTCCAATGCTCATCCTTCCCATGAAGTAAAAATGTCTGCTAACGAGAGAGAGAAACAAACAAACATGAAAAATAGATACCGAACAATAAGTGAATAGCGGGAGTGTTTTATTGCTACATTAAATTCAATCCCTATTAAATCCTATACAAACAAAGTGATAGGTCCAGTCCCAGCAACAGTAGAATGATGCGGCTTGTCTCACTTTACACTTTAGGAAAAGAGTCAATTGTGACTGAATTGTGAAAGCAAACACTGGAATTTGCATTAGGATTCCCTTAAAAATGTAGCCTGTAAATAACGTGAGTGCACAAGTACCTGACATAAACATTATAAACGTGTATAGTTTTGTATGAGCTGTCTGGAGCTGCCAGGCACATACTTTGTGCAATAGTTATTGTGTAAACCCAAATATATCTAGGTGCGGCTGCAATGCTTTCAATAGCAGGAGCCCTAAAGGGGATTTGAGGTTCTACTTTTAAGATTTATTTGCTTACAGTACATAGAACAAA
Organism: Ascaphus truei; assembly: GCF_040206685.1. Classification (NCBI taxonomy): domain Eukaryota; kingdom Metazoa; phylum Chordata; class Amphibia; order Anura; family Ascaphidae; genus Ascaphus; species Ascaphus truei. Next base: position 70,740,014 of record NC_134490.1, on the reverse strand, counting down.
TTTGAGTTATGGATTAATCTCTCTCCCCTCTCCTCTCTCTCTTCTCTCTCTTCCACTCAACTCCACTGCGACTGCCCGGATGCATTAACTGCAAAAAGATTAGGAATAAAGGAAAATAGTTGCTGGCACTCCAGGACTTGTTGAAAAGGTGAAAAATATTTATTACAAAAGGTCGTTTCAGCTCTCCAAGGAGCCTTTTTCAAGTCTTGAAAAAGGCTCCTTGGAGAGCTGAAACGTTAACCTTTTGTAATAAATATTTTACAATTTTTCAACAAATCACAGAGTGCCTGCTCTTAAATATATATATATATATTTATACATACAAACAAACAATTTAGTAGTGCTAGATTAGGGTACTTAATAACATGTTGAACTAGTGTATAATTAATATATTGTTGAGTGATGATCAAACTAATACAGTATAGTGTAAATACAAAATATATATGTAAATGTGAACTAAGTGATAGTGAATATACAATTAAACTAAATACAAACAATTCAGTGATTAGTATTGTTAGTTCACTCATTAGTCCAAACCAGTTCCAGAACGTCAAGTGAAGTAGAAATCCAGTACCAGATTTGTGATCCTTACGGAGACTGCTGCAGCAGCCACAAAATACCTAAAAAGCAAAACAAAAAGAAACGTAAGCTCCATAGCTCTGTTAAGATTGACGGTTTAATGTTAAAAAAATAGGGAAAGACACAGATATTTTAACACTTTCCTGTTTTAAGTGTGCCTCCCCCCTCCCACCCTCCCCCCTCCATCCTTACCCACCCTCCCCCCTCCATCTCACCCCTCCTCCCCCCCTTTTCCCTTTATTAAATACTTTTATATGCTCTGGGGCGTGCGCGCTCTGTTCTTTTCTTAGGTCTGCACATTTAGAGTGTATTTGAATTTTTTTGCTAAGATTATTCATTTATCTACATTATTTATGTGTGTTTGAAAAAAGTGTGATTAATATATTCTTGTGTTTGGTATTATAGTATTCATTGTATCTTATTTTTAATTATACATAATTGATTAATCACATTTCAACTAATTTTTTGGGCGCTACTTTTCTGTTTTCTCTCTCTCTAATCCACACACACACACACACACACACACGTTTAATTTAACGGAAAACAGTGTAAAATAAAAAAAAGTCTTGTAAAAAGAGAATAGTGTGCGCTGTCCTCAGTCTCCCCTCTCTTCATAGCCCATGCGACTCTCCCTGACGCTCCCAGTCTCCCGGGATCAGCCTCGTACACTCACGAGGGCAATACTCAGGAGGATTGTCCTGGGCTGATTTTCCATCACGTAAGCCGCTACTCTGTGTTCTTTTTAACAACAGGGACTTGTTACGAGTGGCTCCCTCCTTTGAGGCTGGCCCTCTTTGGTGTTGTGTGTTGTTAGGATTATGTAATCCATTCTTAATTTAAGTGTGTTGTACATGGTTTTAGTGGACATATTAATTGTGTTTACTTGCCCAGTTTTGCCTGTGTTTTATGTCTCATGCGCCCCTTTTTGGTTTAAAATCAAAAAGTCAATTGCAGAGGTTCCCAAAACAACTCAGCTGCCTATATACCTGCGTTATGTTACAGATTGTTAAAGCCACACAGTTTGACCTAGAGATTGTAAATGAGCCAACTTGTGTTAGGAATATTATTTAGAAATATTTTTTTCTTTTTTGCAAGCTGAAATTCCCCATTGACACTAACTAGGATATCGCAAATCTAAACTGAAATCATAGTATTAGGACAAAATAAAGCGATATGAATATTTGTAACTTGTTCTGTTACAGACATTTTGTGTTTATATACGATGTTTTCTGATCAGCTTTTTGTGCACATTTTATACACTGAAGACTCGTGGATCTCAGAAATGGAATATTTTCCCACGGCTGTCGGAGACCGGGGATAAAGCAGTGAAAGGGATAATGAGAGCAATTTCTTTTACCCAAAAAGGATTTTCCTTACAAATGAGTGCTTCTGAAAAAAGTATACTGATGTTGCAATAAAGGAAAAGCACTTTTCTGCCCCCAAAAATATTTATTATACCTTTTTAGCCTTTGTGGCTTCAACTGGCCTAGCAGGCGAACATGTGAATGTTGCAATGATCCCCATCATACAGTGATGAGGGCAAACCTGACACACACGCAGACCATTCACAATGGCAAGTAAAGCTAAGGAATGCTGCACATATTATGTTTAATGAAGTTGTTCTATGAAACAAACTTAACAAGAGATGTAACCAGGAACGCCGACAGGGGAGGGGGAGAGCCGGGACATGTGTCCTGGGCCCGGAGGCTGTGGGGGGCACGGCCGGTAAGTTGGGCCTGGCCAGAGGTCAGGCCCAACTTCTGCATTCAGCTGCCTGCCAGGCCTTTGGTTGTTGCCACCTCCGGGCCCTGGCTCTTCCCAGCTGCTGCCTGCCTCTTCCCACGCCGGGGCACGCACCGGAAGGAGAGAGAGGCCCAGCATGGGAAGAGGCAGGCAGGAGCTGGAGAGAGCCGGGGCTCGGCGGCGGCAACCAAAGATAAGTGGTAATTGTATCGGGGGGGTAGGTAATAGTGGTAATTGTATCTGGGGGGTAGTAGTGGTAATTGTATCTGTGTGTGTGTAGTGGTGTCAGTATTTGGGGGTGTAGTGATGTCTGTATTTGGGGGATAGTGGTGTCTGTATTTGGGGGGGGGGTAGTGGTCTCTGTATTTTGGGGGGAATTGTATGTGTGTGGTGAAAGGAGGAGGGAGAAATTAGTGTTAGGAGTGGGATTGAGTGTGAGGGGGTAATTGAGTGATAGTGGAGCGGGTGGGGGGGAGTCAGTGAGTGAGGAAGTGTAACGCTGTGCTCACCACAAACAAGGTGGGACCCTGGTACTGAGGTGGGAATGGGTATAAATGCCAGCCATGCGGGCATGTCTGGAGTGCGGATGGTCAGGCAGCCGGATCAGGATTGGAGAGAGTAGAATGGTTAGGTACCTGCCGAGGTTTGAGTTAGGAGCCGGTAGACTTATTTATTTATAAAATATTTTACCAGGAAGTAATATATTGAGAGTTACCTCTCGTTTTCAAGTATGGCCCCGTCAGTGTCCGTTTAGCCGTGGTCAGGGGTTGGAGCCAGTAGGAGCGTAGAGGTCCGTAAGTTGTGGTCACGATTGGAGAGATGCAGAAGTTCAGAGGTAAGTCGGGTCCGTAAGCCAGATGTGCGGAGTCCAAAGTAATAGCCGGTTCGGTACACAGGAGGTCAATCTGAAACAAGGAGCTAGAAGACAAGGCAGGACAAGGAACCAGGAAGTGGGAGAACAGCGCTAACTGGAACTATGCTCCGCCAAAGTGCAAGTGTCACAGCTGAGCATATATGGGAGAGCATGACCAATGAGAGAAGGGGGCGGAGTGGAGGCGCGGCCTCAGCGGAGGCAAGGATAGGAGGAGAGACACAGGAGACAGGTGGGCATAATAAAGAGAGTTGACATGCTGCTTGGGAGCGGTGCACACGTGTCACCTGTGCGTGCCACGCGACGATGATGCGCGTCACAAGTGGGGGGACGGAGCCAGACTCCGTGATGTCAGAAAAGCTCCTGCGGGAGCACGCGCACGCCGTAAGAACAGTGGGGTTGTACGAGACATCAGGTAAGGAGGGAGTGCGCCGCCGATTCCTTTCAGGAAGAGAGGGGGAGGAGTGAGAGAGGGGGGAGATAAATACAAGTATAAAAGGGGAGGGCTCGCGAGAACACAGACACAGGGGAGTGGCCCAGTCCTGGGCCCCGGGAAATCTGTCGGCGGCCCTGGATGTGACCATTAGGAAACACAAACAAACCAAATATTGGTAACTTCTAAATGGCCCTAATCTCTACTGTATTAATTGCTGCTAATAGATGTAGAGCTGGACATAGCATATCCAGGGAGAGGAGGGGGACACAAAATAGCAAATGCTTTATAAAGGAAACACAGGGACAGCAGAGGAGTGTTACAGGCTGAAGGGATACACAGGGACAGGAGAGGGTGTTACAGGCTGAAGGGATACACTGGGACAGGAGAGGGTGTTACAGGCTGAAGGGATACACAGGGACAGGAGAGGAGTGTTACAGGCTGAAGGGATACACTGGGACAGGAGAGGGTGTTACAGGGTGAAGGGATACACTGGGACAGGAGAGGGTGTTACAGGCTGAAGGGATACACTGGGACAGGAGAGGGTGTTACAGGCTGAAGGGATACACTGGGACAGGAGAGAGTGTTACAGGCTGAAGGGATACACAGGGACAGGAGAGGAGTGTTACAGGCTGAAGGGATACACTGGGACAGCAGAGGGTGTTACAGGCTGAAGGGATACACTGGGACAGGAGAGGGTGTTACAGGCTGAAGGGATACACAGGGACAGGAGAGGAGTGTTACAGGCTGAAGGGATACACTGGGACAGCAGAGGGTGTTACAGGCTGAAGGGATACACTGGGACAGGAGAGGGTGTTACAGGCTGAAGGGATACACAGGGACAGGAGAGGGTGTTACAGGCTGAAGGGATACACAGGGACAGCAGAGGGTGTTACAGGCTGAAGGGATACACAGGGACAGGAGAGGAGTGTTACAGGGTGAAGGGATACACAGGGACAGGAGAGGAGTGTTACAGGCTGAAGGGATACACAGGGACAGGAGAGGGTGTTACAGGCTGAAGGGATACACAGGGACAGCAGAGGAGTGTTACAGGGTGAAGGGATACACAGGGACAGCAGAGGAGTGTTACAGGGTGAAGGGATACACAGGGACAGCAGAGGAGTGTTACAGGCTGAAGGGATACACTGGGACAGGAGAGGGTGTTACAGGCTGAAGGGATACACAGGGACAGGAGAGGAGTGTTACAGGCTGAAGGGATACACTGGGACAGGAGAGGGTGTTACAGGCTGAAGGGATACACTGGGACAGGAGAGGGTGTTACAGGCTGAAGGGATACACAGGGACAGGAGAGGAGTGTTACAGGCTGAAGGGATACACTGGGACAGCAGAGGGTGTTACAGGCTGAAGGGATACACTGGGACAGCAGAGGAGTGTTACAGGCTGAAGGGATACACAGGGACAGGAGAGGAGTGTTACAGGCTGAAGGGATACACAGGGACAGCAGAGGAGTGTTACAGGGTGAAGGGATACACAGGGACAGGAGAGGGTGTTACAGGCTGAAGGGATACACAGGGACAGCAGAGGAGTGTTACAGGGTGAAGGGATACACAGGGACAGGAGAGGAGTGTTACAGGCTGAAGGGATACACAGGGACAGGAGAGGGTGTTACAGGCTGAAGGGATACACAGGGACAGCAGAGGAGTGTTACAGGCTGAAGGGATACACTGAGACAGGAGAGGGTGTTACAGGCTGAAGGGATACACAGGGACAGGAGAGGAGTGTTACAGGCTGAAGGGATACACAGGGACAGCAGAGGAGTGTTACAGGGTGAAGGGATACACAGGGACAGCAGAGGAGTGTTACAGGGTGAAGGGATACACAGGGACAGCAGAGGAGTGTTACAGGCTGAAGGGATACACTGGGACAGGAGAGGGTGTTACAGGCTGAAGGGATACACAGGGACAGGAGAGGAGTGTTACAGGCTGAAGGGATACACTGGGACAGGAGAGGAATGTTACAGGCTGAAGGGATACACAGGGACAGCAGAGGAGTGTTACAGGGTGAAGGGATACACAGGGACAGCAGAGGAGTGTTACAGGGTGAAGGGATACACAGGGACAGCAGAGGAGTGTTACAGGGTGAAGGGATACACAGGGACAGCAGAGGAGTGTTACAGGGTGAAGGGATACACAGGGACACTAGAGGAGTGTTACAGGGTGAAGGGATACACAGGGACAGCAGAGGAGTGTTACAGGGTGAAGGGATACACAGGGACAGCAGAGGAGTGTTACAGGGTGAAGGGATACACAGGGACAGGAGAGGGTGTTACAGGCTGAAGGGATACACAGGGACAGGAGAGGGTGTTACAGGCTGAAGGGATACACAGGGACAGCAGAGGAGTGTTACAGGCTGAAGGGATACACAGGGACAGCAGAGGAGTGTTACAGGGTGAAGGGATACACAGGGACAAGACACTGTGTTACAGGCTGAAGGGATACACAGGGACAGGAGAGGGTGTTACAGGCTGAAGGGATACACTGGGACAGCAGAGTAGTGTTACAGGCTGAAGGGATACACAGGGACAGGAGAGAGTGTTACAGGGTGAAGGGATACACTGGGACAGGAGAGGGTGTTACAGGCTGAAGGGATACACAGGGACAGCAGAGGAGTGTTACAGGGTGAAGGGATACACAGGGACAGCAGAGGAGTGTTACAGGCTGAAGGGATACACAGGGACAGCAGAGGGTGTTACAGGGTGAAGGGATACACAGGGACAGAAGAGGAGTGTTACAGGCTGAAGGGATACACTGGGACAGGAGAGGGTGTTACAGGCTGAAGGGATACACAGGGACAGCAGAGGAGTGTTACAGGCTGAAGGGATACACAGGGACAGGAGAGGAGTGTTACAGGCTGAAGGGATACACAGGGACAGCAGAGGAGTGTTACAGGCTGAAGGGATACACAGGGACAGGAGAGGGTGTTACAGGCTGAAGGGATACACAGGGACAGCAGAGGAGTGTTACAGGCTGAAGGGATACACAGGGACAGCAGAGGAGTGTTACAGGGTGAAGGGATACACAGGGACAAGACACGGTGTTACAGGCTGAAGGGATACACAGGGACAGGAGAGGGTGTTACAGGCTGAAGGGATACACTGGGACAGCAGAGTAGTGTTACAGGCTGAAGGGATACACAGGGACAGGAGAGAGTGTTACAGGGTGAAGGGATACACAGGGACAGGAGAGAGTGTTACAGGGTGAAGGGATACACTGGGACAGCAGAGGGTGTTACAGGGTGAAGGGATACACAGGGACAGCAGAGGAGTGTTTCAGGGTGAAGGGATACACAGGGACAGGAGAGGGTGTTACAGGCTGAAGGGATACACAGGGACAGGAGAGAGTGTTACAGGGTGAAGGGATACACAGGGACAGGAGAGGGTGTTACAGGCTGAAGGGATACACAGGGACAGCAGAGGGTGTTACAGGGTGAAGGGATACACTGGGACAGCAGAGGGTGTTACAGGCTGAAGGGATACACTGGGACAGCAGAGGGTGTTACAGGGTGAAGGGATACACTGGGACAGCAGAGGGTGTTACAGGCTGAAGGGATACACTGGGACAGCAGAGGGTGTTACAGGCTGAAGGGATACACTGGGACAGCAGAGGGTGTTACAGGGTGAAGGGATACACAGGGACAGGAGAGGGTGTTACAGGCTGAAGGGATACACTGGGACAGCAGAGAGTGTTACAGGGTGAAGGGATACACAGGGACAGCAGAGGAGTGTTTCAGGGCGAAGGGATACACTGGGACAGCAGAGGAGTGTTACAGGGTGAAGGGATACACAGGGACAGCAGAGGAGTGTTACAGGGTGAAGGGATACACAGGGACAGCAGAGGAGTGTTACAGGGTGAAGGGATACACAGGGACAGCAGAGGAGTGTTACAGGCTGAAGGGATACACAGGGACAGCAGAGGAGTGTTACAGGGTGAAGAGATACACAGGGACAGCAGAGGGTGTTACAGGGTGAAGGGATACACAGGGACAGGAGAGGGTGTTACAGGGTGAAGGGATACACAGGGACAGCAGAGGGTGTTACAGGGTGAAGGGATACACAGGGACAGCAGAGGAGTGTTACAGGCTGAAGGGATACACAGGGACAGCAGAGGAGTGTTACAGGGTGAAGGGATACACAGGGACAGCAGAGGAGTGTTTCAGGGTGAAGGGATACACAGGGACAGCAGAGGGTGTTACAGGGTGAAGGGATACACTGGGACAGCAGAGGAGTGTTACAGGCTGAAGGGATACACTGGGACAGCAGAGGAGTGTTACAGGCTGAAGGGATACACAGGGACAGCAGAGGAATGTTACAGGGTGAAGGGATACACAGGGACAGCAGAGGAGTGTTACAGGCTGAAGGGATACACAGGGACAGCAGAGGAGTGTTACAGGGTGAAGGGATACACAGGGACAGCAGAGGAGTGTTACAGGCTGAAGGGATACACAGGGACAGCAGAGGGTGTTACAGGCTGAAGGGATACACTGGGACAGCAGAGGGTGTTACAGGGTGAAGGGATACACAGGGACAGCAGAGGAGTGTTACAGGCTGAAGGGATACACAGGGACAGCAGAGGAGTGTTACAGGGTGAAGGGATACACAGGGACAGCAGAGGAGTGTTACAGGCTGAAGGGATACACAGGGACAGCAGAGGAGTGTTACAGGGTGAAGGGATACACAGGGACAGCAGAGGAGTGTTACAGGCTGAAGGGATACACAGGGACAGCAGAGGAGTGTTACAGGGTGAAGGGATACACAGGGACAGCAGAGGAGTGTTACAGGGTGAAGGGATACACAGGGACAGCAGAGGAGTGTTATAGGGTGAAGGGATACACAGGGACAGCAGAGGAATGTTACAGGGTGAAGGGATACACAGGGACAGCAGAGGGTGTTACAGGGTGAAGGGATACACAGGGACAGCAGAGGAGTGTTACAGGGTGAAGGGATACACAGGGACAGCAGAGGAGTGTTACAGGGTGAAGGGATACACAGGGACAGCAGAGGGCAGCCTCACAGGAAAGTCCCAGCACATGGTAGCAGCATAAAACCAGCGCCTCATTTACACCAGACTCCTCTGAATCGGGTCGTGTCCCTTCCCCTGCTGAAGCGGAAGATTTGGGGGGTTATCAGGGGAAGGTTCGCTGAATGATCGGACACACTCAGAGACACAGAAGGGTCCGTGTGTCCTGTGGCCGCTGTGCTATTGGAAGATGTTGTCCTTCGAGGTGCTGGATGTGAGCGTGCAGGGGGTTGAGAAGAGGAGAAACCCATCCAAACACTATGTAAGTAACACAAGATTATCCAGAGGGCATCAACAATGCCCGCTCTCTGCTGTGATTGCAATAACACATAAAGATACAAAACGTGTGTGTGTGTGTGTGTGTGTGTGTGTGTGTGTGTGTGTGTGTGTGTGTGTGTACATATACTGTACATATACTGTACATATATGCATGCATTGTATACTACACGTGTGTGTATATAAATATATCATGCATACAATAATTGTTTTTAGCTCACACACACACACACACAATATCATACAATCATTATATTATTATTATTATACACATATATATATATATATATATATATATATATATATATATATATATATATATATATATATATAAAATGCATTATATAATTGCAATATGCTTACACACAGACACACGTATACTGTATATAGATCTATAAATCTCTGTGACTGCTTGAAACATGTAGTGTTGTTAAGATAAAGCATGCAAGACTCATTGGAAGCCCAAGCAGTTGCTTTGTGTCTGCAGCCTGTCAGATATACAGTAGTATACACACAGTGCAGCTAGGTCTCCCTTGGTTACAGTATCATAATCATAGGTGTGTGTAGTCCTTCCAGTTGCACTGAGCCCTGAAGCCCTGAGCTCATTTCTCGTGTCTCATTTTATAACTAATGGTTCCAATTAAAAGAATGGAATATACCTGAAGAAACATTTTTTCTTTGCCAAGGCTGCTATTGCAATGTTAGATTAAGCTAAATAATTGTACTACTTTGAATGGGTATTATTGTATTTAACATGTAATATGAATTCAGGTCACATCCTGGCTGCTGCAAACATACAGTAATGGTCCCATTTCCTATGTAGCAAAGGAGTCACAAATATAATGTAGAAACCAAGACAGGCATACTTGTTTAGCACAGCATTTTGTTGGCCATAACTACAAAGACTAACTATGCACTTTCCAACAGTGACTTGTTATATCTCGGTCCTGAATAAAGTTGTTCACCGCATACTGTAGTGTAGAACTACAGGCAGTCCTCGGCTATCCAACGGAATCCGTTCTGGAAGTAGCGTTGTAAAGTGAGTCCCATGTTAATCAGTGGCGGTGAGCGTTGGGTAACGCATTCAGGCGTTGGATAACACATTCAGGCGTAGAAAAACAACCCATAGGGTTGCGTTGGATATGCCATTCGTTGTAAAGTGAAACGTTGGATAGCGAGGACTACCTGTACTCTGTGACACCCCTGGAAGTTACTTCGACTGTTGTCATACTGTAAAGTGTTTTGGATAAGATTAATGATCCAAGAAAAAGCACAGGTTGTAAAACCTCTTGTAGGACTAACCTAGAAGTTCCTGAAATATACTGGTGAAGTTTGGAGGCAATAACCATTTATCTATACTGGCACTGAAAGATTACTTGGCACTGTACCAGTTATATCTCCTTAACTAGAACGTACAAGCTCCTTTTTGAAACCTGGTGTGTACAGAGCGAGAACATGCCCTGGCCTGGAGCAAGACTATCCCCATGTCACAATTTGAGACCACAAACTTTTCGTCTGAGCTTTGTAACCACGCAAAGAAGGAGCATGTTGTATTGAATGCCCAAGTACATCTATGCACAATTATTACATTGGTCCAGTAATAGGTCAACTTGCATAAATACATATCCTTTGAAACCACATAGATTATTATTATGTGTTTAGTCAGAGAAATGTTTTGTTTCACAAGAGATTTCTATGTCTTTTGCTTATCTTGCTTTTTGTCAATTCCCTTTCCCCTGAATGCAGTTCTGCTTTATTTCACCCAGCATCAGTGGTTGTGATGTTGTGCTCATGAATTGTGTTGTGCTCATGAATTGTGTTGTGCTCATGAATTGTGTTGTGTTCATATCTTCTAATTGATCATCATGAAGCTCCATCTTTCTTTATTTCATGGCCAACATATCAGTTGAGGAACTGGAAGACAATGGCTTTAAAAATGCTGAGCCAAGAGCAGTCACACCCTCTTTACAGTAACCCCTTAGTTGCCAGGTTGGCCAAAAAACAGGATTCATCTTTTCCTTGGGAATGCATGAACTCCAATACTTGTTTAAACAGACATTTTACCTCCATTCTGGTCAGGGTTGAGGCAATCCACTGTATACTCTTTCCCATCAGTCATACAATATAAAGTATCCCCAATGTAATACTTAATATTAAAATATAGTAATTCACTTACAACCATTGCAATGAATGAAGGGAAATTTCACACTGGTCGCATTTTCTCATATCCCGTAAAAAAAAACATCTGACATCAGAAAATGCTACTTTTTTCATCTTCTGATTTATTATGCAGAGAAACAAACCTCTGCTCTAAAACGTATCCATCAATCAGACATTATAAAGTATCCCCATGTAATCTTTAGTAAGACAAACATTGAATTTATGACATTTAAAATCAGTTAAAAACATGATGACAGAGAACTATCCTTTGGTGTTATTAATAAAAGTGTTTAGTAATGTAACCTCAATCAATCTCTGCTTTTAAACTGATTATCAAATCACTTTCATCGAAATGGAAAATAACATAGATTTTGCTTTGTTGTAAAAAAAAAAAACCCTGTAATACATGAATAACTGTGTTAATAAGAACTTTCTTTTTTAATCATTTGTAATTAGAAGTGGCACTGATCAACTGAGGTGGGAGCAGTGAGAAAATTCTTTAAATGGTAGAAATATTAATCGTGCATGTTTCCTCTTCCACCTTTGAAGGTACTTTAAGCTTTATCCCCAGTGAACCTGAACTATTGTTACATGCATTCTGGCAATAATTATACCAACTGACATATTCACAGTGTATTATTATGCCCGGTGCGGGACCAATTCATTACTGTGGAGGTGGACTTTCCTGTAAACAGGAGTAAGAACCACACAAATTCCACACAACACAAGTCAAGGATTAGTATGCTGGAGAAGAATGGTATTTTTTAGTTGGGAATACATAGAGATGATTATTAATACACAGATGGGAATAATGATAGCTTAGGAAAAATTGTGTTTTGCATTTTACTTAATGTCTTTTTAACTTATTTATAAAATATTTAACCTGGACAAAATACATTGAAAGCCACCTGACATTTTCAAGTATGTTCTGGATCAAGTATGTTTTTTAGCATGTTCAATCACATGTTCATTCCAAAAAATCGTCATCTCTGCAGCTGAAAGTCTGTATGATGTTCCCGAGACTAAAACATGCTTGGGAAAGTTAGGCATATGGTTGCAATCTCTGTCTATGGTACCAAGTCAGTGGCGGATTTAGCAAAATGGCACCTTTAGGCACGTACCTTTTCTTCCAGCGCATGGGCAGCAAGCACCAGTCGCGCATGCACAGCTGGCAAGTGCCAGTCATGCATACACAGCTGGCAAGCGCCAGTCATGCATACACAGCTGGAAAGCGCCAGTCACGCATACACAGCTGGCAAGCGCCAGTCACGCATGCCGCCCCCAAATTTTGCTGCCTAAGGTCCGGGCCTTACGGGCCTAATGGGAAATGTGCCACTGTACCCAGTATATTGGGGAGTTTTTGTTATGCTTTAACTTGCCACAATCTTAATCTGTGTCAAGTTGGTGACATGTTTTCTCCGCAGTGCTACAAACACAACTAACTACAGCTGGTAGTATAGCCAGTAACCAAGCTGCAGTTGACAAGACCTAATGGATAACCTGTGGGTGGTGGAAGAACTTGCTCTAAAGCAACAAAGTCCCCGTCCCCCCGTCTTTACCCAAATAGTTTTTTTTTTTTTTTTTAACCTACCTGAACTGGTGGGTTTCCCAGAACTCAACCATGAACACCCCCCACCCCCTCTTCCTCAGATATATGTAGTTTTTGTGAGGGTTTTGGCACTCATTTATTTGCGTAGCAGACATGGTATAAAGAATGTGATCATCACTACCTTTTGTCAGAAGGTACATGAGCCGTTACTGCTGAATTCCAGAGATCAATTCATCTGCTCAATAACTGGAGGAAAAAATCAAACTTTGCAACTCCTTTTTCCAGAGGAAATTACCAATACAATAATTCATCTCTGGAGTGAAGAACAATGGAACCTCGTCTTTGCAAATTAACAATTTGTGCATGTGAGAAAATGATGTACGGATTAAGTTCTACACAAAGATGAAGTCCCATAACTGTTTACACTTGTACGAAGCCTGAAGTAAAACAATGATACAACCACGTTCCTTGTGTGGGTTTTGTATACTGTTACGGACCTTTGTGTCAGACAGGTTAGGGAAAGTCACAGGAGAAGAAAGATGGTGGGGTTCTCAAAGGAGGTGCAAGATATTGTAAAAGCGATTAGGAAAAGTAGTCAGACTCGGAGGAGGGAGGAAAGAGAAGTATGAAAGCAAAAGGGCTGAAAAAGCACTGCTACCAAGTAGTAAAAGTACCTACCAATTAACCCTGAGTAATACTAATGATGTGTAATACAGGTGGTGCTCCCTGGAGTAAATAGATATATATAACAACCGAGAGAAAGTTGTAAGCCCCACAGATCAGGGCTTACAGAAACTCCAAAGTAGGGCACTCACTCCAAGGAACGTACAAAAGTTAAAAAATGTATTGAATGAACAAGCTAATTATGCTATAGCCAGACACATAGTTTAATTTGGTGTCTTGGGGGAGATATTTATCTTTGTTCCCCCGCTTTAGCATTGAGATATTTGTGTACTTTTTGCCCACTTTTGGGTTCCTGACCTATTATAGGCAGCATATGGAGACGGTCCACTAAATGTTTTTTTATCATAGTCTGTTTGTTTGTTCCTTTGCATTTGTTTGTTCATTCAATACATTTTTGATCTTTTGTACCTTCCTAGAGTGCCCTACTTTTGAGTTTCTTTAAGCCCTGATCTGTGGGGCTTACAACATTCTCTTGGTTGTTATAGGATAGAGAAGTATACCAGGTTAAGCAGATGGAGGATAATCAAATTAGTTGTGCGAACGTTCAAGCAGAAGAGGAAATAACTCAGTCAGTAAAGAAGGGTGACAATATATTTTTAGGTGTATAAGTGAAATGAGCCTAAGAAAAAATGAATTAAAATTAAAAATTAATTTTTTTGAGTCTCCACATGCGCAGTAATACCACGCTTGCGCCATGACGTCATTGGGTGCGCGCGGACATGTGCACGGGCGGCGCATGAACGGATCGGGATGACGTCACGATCTGTGATGTTTTTTGGCGCAAAAATTTAATTGAATTGATTTTATTGGTGTCTCTTTATAAGGCTCCTACTGTATGTTACAGTCCTTGATAAAGCGCCCACAAGGCGTGAAATGCGTAGGAGCGTCTTTTGACCTCCTTTTCTGTTATGGATCAATAAATTAATTATTTTACTCTCAACTGGCCTGGCTCCCTTGGTTGTGCGCTGCTCCTTTTTGTTTAGACAACTTGAATTCTTCTACAAGCGGCTGGCACACCCCATCTGAACAGCTCTAGGAGTGGATAAGACATTCACAAAGGACATTCTAATCTACATTCACGTGAGTACATTGTCTTATGGTTATAAGTGAAGCAACTGCTATTTTTTCCTCCAACGAGGTTGCAGCATCGTGGGACACCATCTGTTGCTGTTACTTTCTGGAGAGATTATTGTCATAAATCTTTAGATACCAGACATCTCGCATATTTTGTCTTATACAAACTCCATGCATGAGTGTTCTTGATTATTTGTGATTATTGAATATTGAGACCGGAACTATTTGAGCAACGACTACTCCTTTCTTATACCGTATAAGTGAAAGGAGAAAAACAGGGATAATAAGTCTAAAGATGGGAGGGAAGAGTCTAGCTGAGGGACACAAAGGCATAGCAGACTATCTTAATAGATATTTTTGCTCCTTGCTGAAGGTGGAAAGGAGCTGGACACAAGTCCATTTGCAGAGGATAAAGTTCTACAGGAACGTTCAAAACTAAAAGTGGACAAGTCATTGGGGCCAGATGGGATACATCCAAGGATATTAAAAGACCTTACGGGTGTACAGGCAATACCATTAATATTTAATCAGTCACTATTACCAAGCGCTGTTCCAGATGAATGGGGAAGAGGGGAAGAGGCAGGTAAATACAGGCCAGTGAGCCTGATGTCAGTAGTGGAGAGATTAATGGAAACATTGCCGAAAGATAGAATTGTTAACTATCTAAAATCCAGTAACTTACAAGATCCCACGTAGCATGAATTTATTAGGTGGAGATCATGTCAAACAAACCTTATTATTTACTGTCAATGTCCCACATAATAGACTGATGAACAATTTGCAATGCTTGGGATTGGACCCTTAGGCTGCGGCCACGGTGAATGATGTACGGATTACGTTATACACAAAGATGAAGTCCCATAACTGCTCACGCTTCTACACTTCTACGAGCTCGGAGCTCATTTTGCTCTGGCGATTTGTGTTCTGCTAGTTGAGTGCATGTGGAGGCGTGTCGGGGGCGTGGCCATGACATCACACAGCTGGTTCGCCCTCATTGGGCGAACCGCTCACGTGACGCGCCAGCGAGCGGCAGAATCAACTTTGTTTGACTCTGCAAGCAGCTGAGCACCGTGCGCTCACGGGCACATGCGCGTGCTCACGCTGGACAAACACATTGTAGCGTGCCCGCAGCATCACCCTGGACGAAGCCTTAGGTGTTTGCAATTCTAGAGACCGGCAGGACGTAAATAAATTGGAAATTGTGCACAAAAAAGCTACTAGGATGGTGAAGATCAGGAAAAGACTAAATAAAAGGTCTACATATGTACAGCGTAGAGCAGGGGGGCGCAAAGTTTTTTCCCTGCTCCCCCCTGCCGGCGGTCACCTCACCCCCGCGCCCCCAATCACCCCCACTTACCTCGGCTCCGGCGTCATGACGTCACGTTGCCATAGCAACGTGGCATCACATGACCTAAATGATGCCACGTTGCCATGGCGACGCGTGTGGAGCCAAGCTAAGTAAAGGTTTACAGAGGCCCTGCAGCTCCCCCGGCACTGAATTTAAGTGCCTTCGGGAAGCGCGCAGGCCCTCTGTAAACCGCATGCGTCCCTCCCCCCCCCGCAGACAGTCTCGCGAAATCCCAGTTTGCGCACCGCTGTCTTAGAGGATAGAAGAGAGATTATGGGGATTTACAGGAGGGAAGCATGTTTCAGAGAAAGTGCTAGAACAAGAGATTATTCTCTGAAGCTGGAGGGAGGCAGGATAAAGGGGAAATGTGAGGAAGTGCTTCTTCATGAAAAGTGTGGTGTATTCGTGGACTAGCCTCCCAGCAGAGCTGGTAGGGGCGAATACAGTAAGGGAATTCACACATGCTCGGAATAGGCATAAGGCTAAATCCTCAATATGAAAGAAATCTTAGGTATAAAACAGCGTCCCTCTTGCTTCAGGTCTGCATGGCGTTTCATCGCCATGGTGTTGTGAGTATTCTTTACTACGTCATCACGCAGCGAGAGGAGGGGCCACGCAGGTGCAAGGGAAGGGGACGCTCTTCTATGCCTCAGCGGGAAACCTGGCCACCAGCCGTGCTTGGGAGCCTTTCCCGTGATTCTTCCGGGTGCTTTTATTGCTATTTGTTGGTGAGTAATTCAACTCTTCCCTAATCTTTCTGTAAGAAAGGAAAGATTTACACTATGGATCCACGTGCGCCTCTCTAGTTATTTGTAGGTGTCCTGTGAGACTTGGTTGGTCTGGGAGGCTGCAGTGGACCTATGTGTTACTTCTAATACCACCTGGACTAGTCCAGTAAAGACTGACTAATAACTAACGGTAAACCCCACAATAGTCTGCCCCTACCCGTAGTGGATTTGGATTATCTGTTGAAGTTCCAAATCCATACGACTCTTACGGATTATACAACTGTATTCTACTTCACATTTTGGACTTTTTACATGTTTTTTCTTATTGGACTTTTTATATTTTATTTCACTAATTTTTTTGGTGTCTTTTGCTCTTTTATGTATCTTCTATTTCATTCTTATACAGTATGTATCTTCTATTTCATTCTTATACAGTATGTATCTTCTATTTCATTCTTATATGTATCTTCTATTTCATTCTTATATGTATCTTTGATTCAGCGCATTTATATACACGATTAGTAAAGTTTATATATTTTCTTAATTTCCCCAATCAATCACTTTTGAATGCAGATTTTTGGTTATATTTGAACAGATTCCGATATCAGACGTATTTGAATTTACTTGACAAGTTTTAGAGATTAGTGCTGGTATTCTCTTTTGTCACGGAATTATCATGTTTTAGCATAGGCCTATATATGTTGTACATAGAAGTGTTAATCTTTTTCCTGAAAATGATATAGCCGTTTAAAATCAAGGATGACTGGGCTAATAAATGGCAGTTAAAAGTTAAAGTTTGTAACTATGTAAAGTTGACATGAAAGTCTCGTGTGTCTGTTTTTCATATTTATATTTATATCCTGCATGAATTTATAATATGAAAGCATAACATAGATGAGCCCCGGGATCTGTTTTCTGTTTGAGCGGCTTACCATGTGACAACGGGGACCAGGAAATTGTCCAAGCAAAGCCAGATTCAATTCAGGGGAGGACAGGAGACAGAGCTGCTGCACTCTCTCATACAGCCGACTGGGCTCCGAGAGAAGAAGTGAGAGAGAGCACCAGCTCTGTGTCCTTTCCTGCCCTGAACTGCAGCCAGGTTCCTTTGAACCATTTCCAGGTCCCCGCCATTACTGGGATGCTGCCCGAGTTGGGAGGGAGGGCCCACCTAATTTTGTGCCCAGGGGCCCCTTATGGTGTAGTTACACCACTAGTAAATGACAACATAAGACAAAGAAAGACCCTGCCTCACAGAGCTTACAGTGTAAGTGGTATGTTGGGAGGCTTGCAGACCTAGTAGAAGTAAAAGTGCAGTCGGGTGGGTTGGGAGGGGGGGGGGCAATAGCATCTGGAGTTCGTAGTAGAGGCATAGAATATTTAATGAGGTGCTTCTCTTAAGAAGTGAATTTTCAGCTGGGATTTGAATGTGGAAAGTGAAGGTGCTTGATGAATATTCAGTGGAAGAGCTAATCAAAAGTAAGGAGGAGATTAGTGGGGAAAAAAAGGTTTAAGCTGGGAGAGGGCTGTAGAGGTAAAAGGTGCAACCTTGGGTTGAGCGCAAGAGATGAGTACAGGTGTAACGATTGATCAGAGTTGATATATGGATCTACTTAAAAGGAGAATTTTGTAGTTTATATGGAAATTATTAAGAAGCCAGCAGAGAGAGTTCAGTTGGAAGTAGATACCTAGAGGAGTAGAAGTTGATTCGGGCAGCAGCGTTTTGAATAGATTGTAAAGGAGAGAGGTGTGAGTCAGGGAGGCCGGATAAAATAAGGTTGCAGTAATCAATACGGGAGAGAACATGGGCATGCATTAGTCTTAGCAATGTTGTGAAGGAAGAAACGGCAAGATTCAGTAAGTACTTTATATGTACGGATAAGGAAAGGGAGGAGTCAAATGTAACCCCATGGCAGTGTACTTGTGGAACTGTGTGATAGTAGTGTTATTGACTGTAATGGAGAAGGGAACAATGGGACCTGATTTGGGAAGGAATATGAGATGCTTGACGAAAGGCCATCCAGCTGGAAATTGCTGATAGGTACTCTGTCATTTTTGACTGGACTGCCGGTGTAAGATCATGTATAGATAAATACAGTTGCGTACTATCAGCATAGACATGATAAATGAATCCAAAGGAGTAAGGGACCAAAACCGAGCCTTGAAGTACACCTACAGAGAGTTCCATAGAGGTGGAGGAGGAGTTGGCATAAGAGACACTGAAGGAATGGTAGGAGGAGTACAAGGAGAGGGCAGTGCCATGGGTGCAAAGAGAGTGAAGAATGTGTAGGAGAAGAGGGCAATCAGTAGTATCAAAGAGTAAGGAGAGGTCAAGAAGAATCATAATTCAGTCGTTTCCCTGAGATTTGGTAATATGGTGGTCATTAGCTATCTTGATGAGAGCGGTTTCGGTTGAGTATGCTGTGCGGGAGCCTGATTGGAGAGGGACAAGTAGGTTATGGCATTTTAGAAAGTTCATGGTAGTAAAATAAATAAAATAAAGCATGCTTAAATATGCATTCCCGGGTACAGACATGCTAAATTCCTCTTATAATATTTTTTATAATATAACATAGCTATAGTTCTTTATAGGAATACCTAGAACCTCAGTGATTGCGTCTCCTTGGTTTCCACAATCTGTTTTTCTCTGTCCATCCAGAGGTTTACTTTATCTAATCAAATATGTAGCTGAAGGAAGAATCAGTGATGCCAAAATATAGGTATTAGTGTTTCCCCATTGTACCATGCTGTGGCATATGTTGACGCTTTATAAATAAATGATAATAATTATAAGACCATTATGTGTTGCCATGCTGCTTTTTTCATTCCCACAAAGAATCTCTGGGACACCGCCAGAAACTGCCAACAGATTGCTGAATCCGCAGATTGAATTCTGCAAATCCTTCCATAGGTTGCAGAATCCGTGGAGGTAATAATAATCAAAAAAACGCGAAGCGCAAATGACCCTTTTTGAGATTGATCCGTGGATATCCACCGACCAAAGGAACCGGCCGATCCGCTGCGGATTCGAATCCACCAAAAAGCCTATCTCTAGTACTGTGTGTTGCCATGCTGCTTTTTACATTTCCACAAAGAATCTTTGGCATCAGCCTTTGGTGGCTGCCGAAGGGCAGCCAAAGGGTGTCGCCATTTGCTGAGGTTTGATAATGTTACAGCTGCTCTCTTGCCTTTGAAATTGATGAGCCCTCTCATCCCCTGTACCCAATGTCAACATATCTTGCTTATAGATTGTAAGCTCCTTGAGGCAGGGCCTTTTCTAACAACACATTGAAGGTCTATCCTACTTCTTCTAACACAATTTTAATCCTGTCTGTAAGTGTTACTAAAGCCAATAATCGACTGTCCATGAAATATCTGTGAATGGAATGTATAGCCTTTGTTCATTTATGCAACCATGTATTATTAGAACTCTGACTTTTCTTGTCTGTCTCATGTGTGACAAAATAATTGTATGTAATTGTAGTTTTCAAACTGACTGTGTAGTATTGTGATGCCCCCTCAAGTGGAGGCCTGTATTTACGTAAAAAATAAATTATGAAGGAGAGGAAATATTTCTATATTGGAACAATACATTTTACTGCAAGTAGGTCCAAACTTACTTTTTGGGCTCGGTGGGCTACAGTTTTGTGATGAAGTATAGATCTATCAGTAAATAATAAAATGTCAAAAGATGGAAAGATCTTAGAAAAGTGATTTTAGCATGTGTTTGTGAAGACAATACACATGGAAGATTTTGAATATCTATAGTTGTTGTCTTTGATGGCAGTAAAACAATCTGTGTATAAATTCCCTTTTAAATAATGTGGTAGTCTAATGGGTTTTATCTCAGTATTTGAGTACTGTACCATGCAAAATGCCAGAGCAGAACCGCATCGCATCCTATTTAACAAAAAAAAGAATTTGTATTGGATGAGACACATATTGCCCTTACGCAAGTGTGGAATTAAAATCATTAATCCATTCTGTGCTGGGGAACATTGCAAGGAAAGTAGCTATTCTCACCATGGATCATTCATGAATAGCCGTAACACTCACAATAAGCTCACTGAACTAAAGGAAGTTAACATGTGCAGTACAGCTCACGGTTTCATGAATGACACCCTCTGTTTGGTCTTCTCTTGATCGGTAATGAAACATTTCGCTTTTGTGAAACAGTCTTGCAACATCGCCTCAAAATATCATAATTTTGACAACGTGGGGAGCAAGATTAGAAACTTTGCGTGGATAATGTATAATACATTACAGGGGGGAGCCTAGCGAAAAGATGTCATGTTACATATAGCACATATTTAAACCATTGTATATGCTTGTTATAAGAGTCAGATGAGGGGGATTTATAAATGTACTGTACATACCATGGATTAGCAATGTACTGTCAATTTGCACAGCTTTTGAGCACCTTGAAACCAGTTCCCATCATCATATACTGGATTTAATATGAGCCAAACTATTACACTTCCACTCTATAGATGAGTAAGGAGCTAACTGCAGGGGTGGTGGTAGGAAGGCGTTGGGGACACTAAAGCTTCTTTGAAAGACTCGAGCTAACGGTAGAGTTAGTAGATGAGTGACATGTTCTACACAAAGCCTCACTAAGAAACCACTGACTGATCGAGGCTGGGCGAGGGAGGTGGAAAACTTGCCTTGTAATACACTAAAGCCACAGTAGATGCGAGTGTACATTGCTATTGTGCACATTCACCCGTGCACTCAAGCATTATTCATCTGTAAACATGCGCCTACTATGGATTTATCATTCTATTGGATGATTCACTCTTTAAGTTTGAAATGAGATAAAGACAAATGATTACAGTGCGCAGCATATTTAGCTTTTTAACATTCTTGTATAATTATCGGCATTATTACAGGTTTCACAAAGTACCCTTCTTGACTGATAAACCATCAGAATTGGGAACAGAGCTGCTTGAGAAAGGAGGTCTGGCGATATAAGATATATATTTCAACACGCTGTTAAGCTGCTTCTTCCCTGTGCCGGAGAAGATCTTAGTCCCATGCCTTCGAATGGAGCTGCTCATCCCTAGCACAGTGAAGGGGTTTTCCAGCAAATACCGTGGAATACGGGCAATTAAAAAAAGGGGACATCCCTCTTAGCTCCAAAGGGAACTATTTCTTGTGACATGTTTAAGGGGTCTCATCTGGATAATTGATACCTTTTTTTTTTTTTTTTTTTAAACCAAAATATGACACCTATAAGTAATTTTTTTTTTTAATGTGTAAATTCTATATTTTCATTTTGCATTATCATAAATGCTTACTTTCATGTATTACATAATATTTTTTGTCTCGTATGTATATCATAGTATATTGAAATAACAGAAATAATAAAGATATTTAATATTCTGTTGCATTAGTTTCCCTTATTCTGTGTGTATTTATTACCAGTGTCCCATCTACGGAGTTCTCCAGTGTGTACGTAATAATGTGTTGCTTATTTTGCTTGCTGTTTTATTTTAAGTGTACTCTCCCTATATATCATTCACTGTAAGTCATGAACGTGGTCCATGGGGACCATATCTCTTCGAATTTTATTGAGGCGTCTGTTATTAAATATGATATCCTTTCCATTCTCGTCACTTCCCAGACCCTCCTGGCCCACTGTTCGTGTGTGGGTGCCGAGCCTTGTTTCCACATAGCTGCGTTCAAAAAGTGCATAATTAGTGATTTCTTTCATTTAGATTTCTCTCTGTTTAGTAGTACTATACTTGGGTCCATTGACACCCTGATCTCCGTTATGTTATGGATTATTTCCGTTATCATTAGCCAGAAATCCTTGATTATGTTGCAGTTCCACCATATGTGTTTCATCGTTCCTATTCCCACCTCCCCGCCAACATTTTTTTGATGCTGTGGGAAGCCAGCTCTGGAGTCTTTATGGAGTATAGAACACTTGATGCATTATTTTATATGCATTTTACAATGTGTTAACTGATATTGAGGATGAGCTAACATTAGTCCACATCTGTGACCAGTCCCTGATTGATAACACTACCCCTAATTTTGGGTCCCAAGCCCAGTTGAAGTCTCCCCCTAAGTATAGAGCACCTTCTCGGAATATATGGAAACGTAATAACAGATCTTCTCACAGCCGCCACCAGTCTAAGTTCTTTCATCAAAACTAAAGCTGTCTCACATTTTAATCTGGTCTGTAACTGTTATATACGCCTATAACATATATTATCTTTAACTGTGTACAGCTCAACCCCGTTATAGCGCGGTCCTCGGGGGCCACCCGATCCAACCGCGCTAGAATTGCGCTAATTTAAAAAAAAAAAAAACGGCCGCCGCGCGCCCGATCGGGAGGGAGTAAGGAGGGAAGGAAGAGGTGGCCGGAAGCCCTACACATCCCCCAGCAGCGGCCCTCTGGGTCCAGCCGCAACCTACTCCTTATCTCCCACCACCGGCATCCATCCCCCTCCACCGGCATCCACTTCCTCCCCCCCCCACCCCGAGGCCCCCACACCTACCGGCCCTCCGCGGCATAATCAGTTTTGGGCCTAGCCCACGCGGCCCTCCGAGTCCCAGCCTGCTCCTCACTCACCCCCCCTACCGGCATCCACACCACCCCCCCTCCTCCCGACACCCCCCCTCCTCCTGATGCCAGCTCCGCTCCGATTTCAGCAGCCGACACAAAAGGTAGGGAGGGGGAGTGGGAGGTGTGATGTGAGTGTGGTGTGCTGTGCAGTGCTGTGAGAGTGTGCTGTGTGCTGTGAGTGTGTTGTGAGCAGTGAGTGTGTGCAGTGTGCAGTGAGTGCTGGTAGTATGTGCAGTGAGAGTGTGTGCAGTGTGCAGTGAGTGCTGGTAGTGTGTGCAGTGTGCAGTGAGAGTGTGTGCAGTGTGCAGTGAGTGCTGGGAGTGTGTGCAGTGAGAGTGTGTGCAGTGTGCAGTGTGCAGTGAGTGCTGGGAGTTTGTGCAGTGTGCAGTGAGAGTGTGCAATGTGTGCAGTGAGAGTGTGTGCAGTGAGTCCTGGGAGTGTGTGCAGTGTGCAGTGAGAGTGTGTGCAGTGTGCAGTGAGAGTGTGTGCAGTGTGCAGTGAGTGCTGGGAGTGTGTGCAGTGTGCCGTGAGAGTGTGTGCAGTGTGCCGTGAGAGTGTGTGCAGTGTGCCGTGAGAGTGTGTGCAGTGTGCAGTGTGCCAAAAAAATGTTAAAAAAAAAATGTTACATTTTATTTTATTTTTTTAAACGGGAGCCACGTGGTTGCGCTATAACGGGGTTAAGCTGTATATGTATAACCCTGTTCACTTAATGTAACTATATATTTGTAACCATGTATTTCTCATCATAACTCTATGCCCAGGACATACTTGAAAACGAGAGGAAACTCTCAAAAGTATTACTTCCTGGTAAAACATTTTATAAATAAATAAATTCGAAGAAATTCAGCATGACCTGCATTGGGTGCATATACATTTGCGAACGTAGGCTCCTTCCTTTATAGTTTCCTTTGATAAAAATGTATCTGCCCCCAGTATCTTTCTTAATATGGATAGCTTGCATCTGGACATTTTTGCTGAATAATATTCCCACTCCATTTTTCCTTGATATCTGTATATTTTCTGCTTCACATCCTAGGTTCTTTATCCCTTTTGAAGTGTGTCTCCTGTGTAAACACCACATCACTTTTGAGGTTGTTACTGTAAACTCTGCCATGCCTATTCTTCTCTTACTTACGGAGTCGAGCCCTTTTACATGAAGAGATCTTATTTTAAGTGCCACGTTGCATCAAGGTTCGTGCTGTCTGCCATTGTAGTGACCTCATAGTCTGGCCTATGTGAGGTTGTGTCTCTGTGTAGAGAATTGAGCTCAGGTCAGTGGAGGTCTTATTGCTTTCAGCGCGGGGCACAACTAACTTTGTGGTGAAGCCGATGAGAATCTGGCAATATATAATGTGCCGGTCTGTATTCTGTATTCTATATCTGATTTTATATAGCATGAGTGAGTTTATAATCGTATCAGTAGGTGCCCGGTAATATTCAATGTAACATCTTATTTATACTTCTACATATTTCAGGAATAAACTGGCAATATACATGGTCCTTGAGCAACGTGAATACAATAAAATAAAGACACATAGAAAATCAAAATCATGGGATCTTTATGTTGATTTCCATTTCTTTTGTTCGGATAACAACCTCTCGCTTGACATGGAATACACTGTTGCTGAAAGGATTAGCAACGAGAGCAGTAACTGTTACTAGTTTGAATATTTATAGGCAACGCATGAGGGGGGTGAGGGTGGGTTGGCAATGGAAGCCAGCTCAAATATTCTGGCCTCTCGTGCTCTGCACAGGGATACTGTTTGTTTTTTTCAGTTATTCTTGATATAATTAACACCTACTGAACATCTCAGAACTTTGCTTCTTTTTAACTTTTACTTGGGGAGGAGGGGCATGCTATCCTCTTGCTGCTCCCTTTTGTGAGATGTCACTGCGTGATGTCACTGCGCAATCGGCAAGTGCTTGTACGGCCAGAGTCCCCCCCCTCTCCTTATCTTTATTGATTCTCTGATAAGAGTAAAGAAAACACTTCCCCATTTCGAGGTCCCTAAGAAATTCAATTGGCCCACTATGTGGGATTGAACTTTAACCTTTTCATTTTGTGTACAAATTGGTACATTGGAACTAAAACTGAAGCTACGTCGTCAGAAAGTGTTGTTTTAGGTGATTTTACCTTCGCTGAGCGTGACTACGCCTTTCCTATTGTTTTTTATTGTTCTTTTCAATTGAGAAATCTACAAAAACCTAATGAAAGTAAACTTTTCAGCAATAGAAAAACTCCATGTGCTTGAGTGGAAATAATGCCGATAGGCTACCTAAATGATGTAAAACAAACGTTTCAGGTTCAAACAGGTTTCTTCAGCCTCTGCAAATTAAAATGTGCAGCAGCCTGTACATATTATGTCAGTTTTATTTATGTGCTTAGTTGTTGAAAAAATGTGAAAGAAGCCTATCCAAGTATTCACGGTGTGAAACGAATTTCTTATTCTGCACAGGACGTTGGGTGTCATTCAGTAGTAGGATTTAAAATATCCAGGAGAGGAAGTGACATGTAGGCTGTCTAATTTGACCCGTTTTAAGGAAACAGCTGCTGTCTTCTCTTTAAATTTTCCTTTCTTTGCCTTATCAGCCTTTTGGATCATTTCCTGTTATTCAGAGTCAATAAGCATAAATAAACAGCCTGCAGCCAATGCCAAAAGCAACATATTCAACCAAGATGCATGGAAAGTGAAGATATCTCTATACTGTTATCAGTCTCCTGATGTTTGTTTGCTAGGTGGGTCAGAGACGTGGACTTTAAGCCTTTGTAATTACGCTAGTATTGCATTTGTATTTCACAAGGGGAGTTTAGGTGGCCTATTTAGAGAACCCTTACACAGCTAAAGAAACCTGTAACTATTTAGAGAACCCTTACACAGCTAAAGAAACCTGTAACTATTTAGAGAACCCTTACACAGCTAAAGAAACCTGTAACACAGGGGTGGCCAACTCCAGTCCTCAAGGGCCACCAACAGGTCAGGTTCTCCAGGATATCCCTGCTTTGGCACAGGTGGCTCAATCAGTGGCTCAGTCATTGTGACCCTTGATGAAAATATGGCACACCTGCCAGCTGACTACCTGTCTGATAGTGAGCTACTGCTGGCTTTGCACCCCCATATGTTGGGAGGAGGTGTGGAACAGCTTTGGGACGGACCCCTCAAATATAAGTTTACTTTACTACAGAAGTGGAAAAATCCCGGGAGCCTAAAAATTCCCCCTCCTGGCGGTGTTGCGGTGCTGACCTGCTTTAAGCAGAATAGGTTGCGCTGTTGCTGATAGCAGGAGTGACTGACGTGACAGTCACCTAATAATTAGTTTGTTATTATTAATAAATAAAATAATAATTTACAGAGGATATCACGTTAACAGTCTTGTAGAGGTGGCTGGGGCTCACTGGATGTAATGGTTTTGCTGTAACATTGTCCCATAAAGACATATTTTAAACAACATTGTATCATTGTATTCACCTATTGTGACCCGATATGAGTTTTGAAGAGTTTTACATTCTCCTTGTTTCCCTGACTCTGTTTGATGCTCTGTATGGGGGTTATCCATCAAGCTCTGTTATGGATTAATGCACCCAAAGGGCGTTACCTTACTTTCATGTCACTAGGAGTTAACGTGTCTTAACCCCACAATGTCAAGGGGCGTCCCCCTCCAGTTTGTGCACCCCTGCTCTGTAAGAACAAATCCTCCCTAAGTCTGCTGGTCAGAAAGCGCATTGCACTACAGATACTAATGCCAATTATAGACTATGGTGACGTTGTATATGGTACAGCACCCCAAACTCACCTTAGCAAACTAGATACCCTCTACAACTCAATATGCCGCTTTTTCCTCCAATGTAACTACAACATACATCACTGCAAAATGCTCAAAGAACTAGATGGCTATCACTCGAGTCTAGGCACAACGTTAATTATTCCTGTCTTGCCTTCAAATACCGTATTTCCTCGATTGTAAGGCGCACAATCGATTTGGCCCTTACAATCGAGGAAAATTACATTTTCACTTAAAATGTTTCAGGAGAGGTCCCATGTCAGCGGAGGATGAAGGGGGCGGTGGTGGCAGGAGAGGTCCCACGTCTGCAGATGGTTGAAGATGGACAGCGGGTGGGTGTACAGCAGCAGGACAGGCCCAAGTCTGCAGGGGAATGAAGATAAGAAGACAGCGGGCGTGCGGTGGGGTGCGGTGGTAGGAGATCATAATAGCAGGAGAGCTGAGCAGGAACAGAGCGGCATAGGGGAACGGCTTGGGAGGTGCACACTGTAACCGGAAGTCAGACACCGGTCAACTTCCGGTGTTACAGTGTGCACCTCCCAAGCCGTTCCCCTATGCTGCTCTGCTCCTGCTCAGCTCTCCTGCTATTATGATCAATTAGCCGCCTCCACCACCGCACGCCCACCCGCTGTCTTCTTATCTTCATTCACCTTCAGACTTGGGACCTGTCCTGCCGCCGCCACCGCACTCCCGCCCGCTGTCCATCTTCAACCATCTGCAAATGTGGGACCTCTCCTGCCGCTGCCGCACACTTCGTCCTCCGCTGACATGGGACCTCTCCTAAAACATGTTAAGTGAAAAGAGGGGGTTAGTACTGTAGACACTTAAAAACATTTTTTTTTAATACATCGATTCTAAGACGCACCCCGATTTCAGACATGTGAAAATCGAAAAAAGGTGCGTCTTAGAATTGAGGAAATAGGATACTTTCTGGGTAAGATACCCAACTATCTGAACAAGCTCCTCACCCTTACCACATGCAGCACTTATCACCTGAGATCCGACTCCAGAGGACTGTTCAGGGTTCCACCGTTCAACAAAGTATCCGGCCGCTCTTCCTCTTACTGTACACCGCGCAACTGGGACAATCTACCGGAGCCTCCACCAATCGTAAATTCTCTCAAAATTAAAACCGTCTCTCATTTTAATCTGGTCTGTAACTGCTACACACGCCTATAACATATATTATCTCTAACTGTGCATGCTATGTCTTGTATATAATGTATAACCCAGCTCAATTAATGTAACCATGTATTTGTCATCAAAACTCTGTGCCCAGGACATACTTGAAAACGAGAGGTAACTCTCAATGTATTACTTCCTGGTAAATATGTTATAAATAAATAAAATGTATTACTTCCTGTAAAACATTTTATAAATAAATTGGGCAGCTATGTGTAACAACCAGATAATAGCATTTCCAAGTCCTGCTTAAAAGTAAAAATGAATTTAAAAACAGTGAAACTTTTGCTATCAATGTGATTACATTTGTTTACGTTGTTACATTGTGTACTGAATATTTCCTTTTTTAGTGAGATAAATATTCCTATTATTAACCACCTAATTACAACAAAAATAAACTTTGTCTACTTGAAGTATGTTTAATTATCAGTGGCGGCTTGTTGGAGGTGAGCCCCGCGGTTACAGAGGCCCTGTCCTCCTCCCCACAATAATTAAACTGATTGCTGGGGGAGCGCGCGAGACCGCTGTAACTCTCATACCTTCTCTATCGCGATGTCTTCCTGCAGTGTCCCTCATCATTGCGCTGCGTCGTTAAATTGTCGCATTGCCATGACAACGGGACGTTACGTGACATTATGTTACATCCCGTTGTCATGGCAATGCGACACGATTTGATGTGACAGCGCCATAATGAGGGACACTGCAGGAAGACATCGTGAAGGAGCAGGTAAGAGGCCCTGTACCAGTTCTCTGCACCGAGCCCTGCAATATTACCAGTAGGCCCTGTAATAGGTGCATAGTGTTTGTTGATTCAAGATACATTACCTCTCCCTTTGTTGAGCAACCACCATAAATCTCACTGGAAAAACATAAACCTATTTCATCTACTCAACTCCTCTCAGCCGCTCATAAATAATGGTAAAAGAGACCTGAGAAGGCAGTGTTTCTTTTATGTTTGGTAGAGCAGCCTGCCCTGTGTCTGCAGTGTGTTAGTGACGCAGTGCCCTGGTATGCATGACTTGTCTCCTCTATGTTTATGCAAAAAAGCCCAGAGTGATAAGGTGACTTTTCTAAAGGAACATACAAATCATAATTCTTTCCATTTCTACTACATGTCACAATGCATTTAAATGAATCTGTAAAACACAGAAGAATGCGCTCTCAGGCTTTTGCAGCATGCATTTGTGTAGCTACAAATAGCTAATAAGTTTAATTGTAGGATGAAGATTGTAGTAAGATCCTTGGAGCTGGGACCTCATTATCTATCAGTCGGTATCAATAAAATATATTTGTATGTTACATTGTAATTGTATCAGCCCCAACTATTATACTGTGCTGCAGAATATGTTTGCACCATATAAATGAATACTAATTTAGGGGTGGAAAAATCCTGGGCGCCTGGTTGAGCCCAACAATGCACCCTTCGCAGCTATGTTTCACGCTGTGGCTTGTCATGGGATTTTACTTCTCTGCTGGGGCTTCTGGGTGTTGTAATGTTGTGCCTCTTCCAATGGCAAAGTACAGCGGCGCGCCAACTGGGGTGCGTGAGATATTTCAGGGTGGGCATGGCGGTTACAGAGGTCCCGTGCTCTACCCCAATTATGCGTATTTAGATAGAAACAGCACAAAGTTTACAAAAGAATTATTCGGGTTTGATGCTAAACTAAATTGTGGTGTTATGGTATATACAGTAGTAGTTATGGGCCTATTAAGGACTGTGGAAATAGCTCTATATACTGGATATTTCAACAGGCCAAAATGTGCCCTCTCATCAAATTTGGTTTTGTAGAGATGAAAATATAATAATCTAGTTAGTAATATATTGACAGTTTAGTCCTATATGGATAATTTATTAAATAGCCCTACATGGGACTCTAGTCTATGAGATGTGTTGTGTTCACTTTGTTCAATGTATATATAGTCAGCCAGATCTCTACAGAAGGTGAGTGAAGGAACCTCATTGACTGGCCCATGCAGTGTCCAGGCTCAGTGTGGCATGGACTACTCCCCTGCTCTACAACTCAACGTCTACACACTGAAGAGCAGGATTACTAACGTGAGGCATGAGTCCAAACCATACGTCAACTTGGCATGAACTCCTAACGAAGATTCTGGGGCAGCTTCCATCTCTTCGTCTCTGCTCGAGTACTCTGAAGTGGACTGTGGGATTGGACCTGTTTTTAGACCCTACCTACTTAAGCTTCAAAGAGGGGACATGTAAAAAAACAAAACAAATTTAAAGCCAAGACATGAACTAGAGTGTTGCATATTTAGTATGTGTCTTGTGAAGGAACAATGCATTGCTTTCTTAAAACCATTTGGATTTTTTTTTGCTAGTTAAAGAGATGTACTGAAATGACATAACAAGATTTGGTTCCAAGTTTTGAATGGTAGGAATATTTTTTAACAATGAACGACAAGGACATCATATGAAATGTGCTTACCTCAGACAGAGTGAATGATAATGGGATGACAGCACTATTGTTGCGATGTTTTGCTTGTGAGCGATATTTCCTGAACAGCGAGGAAATCTCTCCATGGCCCGTCTACACACAAGGCAAGTTAGGTGATTTGCCCTCCCCCAAACCCTGCTGTTTATCCGATTGTAAACAGGAGGGGTTTTTAGCCAAATTTTATGCAGAGCTTTTCACATTTTCCAATAAAAGAACCACCCTAGGTTCACATCATGCATTAAACAATATAATACACTTGTACAGCACATCCAAAAGTTTCAGAGAAACGTCCTTCACCTGACAGAAGTGAAAGGCAAAAAAATGGAGAGCTAAAAATGTATGTTATGGCAATATTATGTTGAAAAGGGTGTTTATTGGCTTTTAAAACTAAAGTAGAACGCCAAAAACAGCAGAAAGACAAACATGACGATTTGGGCTGTTTGCCCTTCACACTTGATGAACAGAACATACCCCATAATAACGTGTTTTTTTTTGTTGATTTTGGCTGGCTGACTTTAAAAGCCAATAAACACCTTTTTAAGGCTAAGAGTTCTCTTTAGTTAACTTTTTATAGGTGTGTTCTTTTATTTGCATTTTTAGTTTTTTTTTTTTAACTTTCAGCTGAACTTTGTGGCTTTGTACTTTTGAAGGAATGGTTATTAGTGCAGCAAAGTAAATGCTGATTATGCCACTCCTTCTATAGGATACCTCGCTGACCTTTCACAACCCTTTAGTTTTTTTCCTTAAGAAAAGAACTGCTGTAGTTCCAGTTGAGCAATCTTACAGATAGATGGAATGCCATCTAACACAGACTTCCAAATCTCCCCATGGGTTCATTAAAACAAGAAATAACGGTGCAAACAGGTGTTTAGTCTTCTACATGCACACACACACACACACATATATACACACACACATACACATACAGTACACACACACACACACACACACACACACACATATGTGGGTATGTGTGTGTGTGTACATATACATATATTTTACCCAGATTCAAGGAGTGGAGACAAATACACAGCACATCAGCTAAGATGATTTAACACTTAGCTGCTGTGTCTTCTTCACCACGCCTTGGATCTGGGTGAAGTATATGTTTATATGATTTACTATGATGCATGTACTTGCCAATATATGCCTTCTTTTTTAAGGTGTACTATCTCCATCTTTCAATTACTAAGGCTAGGTCCCTGGTAGTGACAGCGGCGCGAGTGCCACACACCAATCACTCACCTCCATACTGGCAGGCCCCAGTGTCTCCCTGCGTGTTGGCTCACGCGGTGCTGTGCCGCATCAGCCAGCTGGGGATACAACATGATTGTGTTCCCATGCGGCGACGTGGTCACGTGGTGCGTCGGGAGCCAATAAGAACTGTCTCTTGTCACTTTATATTTACCTAAAAAATCTTCAAACAACGCCCTCCAAATACAAAATACAGAGCAGAGAAAACTAATAATCTGTCAGCCGGATTCTCCACTGATCACAGCCCAGCCCTGTCTGTGATCTGCTTCTGAGATGGTGCTGATCCATTACCTGGCCCAGGAAAGCAATTTAGGGTGCGCTCTACCTACACTGGATCCACATCTTTTCTTGACCTCATCCGTATGTAGTGCAACGCACAGTAAACATTAAAAAAAGAAATCAACTAAGACGGACACCTTGAGATGTTTGGGGTTACCAGACAATGCACTGGTATGAAGTAAAAGTGCCCAAATCAAAGCCACATTGAGACTGTATTCACAATAAAAACAATGAAAATTATTATTATAAGAGTAGAATAACACAATCGGAAACTGAGAATTCTCTCTCTGTCTCTCCCTATAACGTGATCCTTTAAAGGCTATATATTGTAGAAACCTTTGTATAACAAAAGATGTGCCCTAATTATATTAATCTATATATTGTAGGAAACAGAGTATTGCAGGCTCTTTCAGTTTTGCAAGGGCCAAGGACAATACAAATATTAAATGTAAAACATTACAGTGCTACAAGATCTCCAACATTGAATAAAATACAATAATACAGTATATGTAGGATCTGGTCAAATAAAGACTTCTTATTTCTGGGCTGGCCTGTGCTTTGTGTCATGCCCCCCCCCCCCCCCGGTCATGGCCACGCCCACCCCATTTTGGCCATGCCCCCACGCCGCCGATCGCTCCATACAGACCACAGATCGCGGTTTTAAGCTGTGCACGTGCCACCAGGACGCCAGGAGCGCGTGCAGTAGCCTCCACAGGGGACTTAGCCTAATGTGTATGTGTATATATATATATAATACCATGCAACCTTCCAGAAGAAGTGGCAAAAGCAATGACACCCATGAAACATGGGAAGGCTACAGGGGAAGACGGAATTAAAAGGAAAATATTAAAAGAAGCTGGAGAAGAAAGAAAGTCCTTGCAAAACTCTTTACATGTTGCTTGAAGAACAGGAAAATTCCAGAACAATAGAGAAATGCGATAGTTATCCTCATCCACAAGAAAGGAGACAAAGAAGACCTTAAGGACTACAGAGTAATCAATCTAACTCCAATCACTTGCAAGATTTTTACGAAGATACTAATCGGCTGCAACAGACGCTGGGCTTCACCCAGCCTAGAGAGCAAGTGGGACATCACAATGGACACAACAAAATGGACTACATCCAAGTTGTACAACAAGTGATTTCCCGAAGTAATAAATAGGATCTACCACTCAGTTTAGGAATGAATACAATGGATACGATCTACCACTCAGTTTAGGAATGAATACAATGGATACGATCTACCACTCAGTTTAGGATTCGTAGATTACGAAAAAGCATTTGATTCTGTCTACACCTCAGCGGTCCTAGATGCACTAACAATACAAAGACTTGAAGAAGTATACGTTGATATTGTAAAGAACATTTACGAGAATGCCACATCAACCATTATATTACATGAAGTTACAAGCAAGATAAGGATCACCAAGGGAGTGCGGCAGGGAGACACCATGTCACCAAAGCTTTCCACAGCAACACTTGAATTGTTCAAGACATTGCATTGGGAAGAAAAAAAGAATAAAAATCTATGGTGAATATTGGTCACCTAAGATTTGCAGATGTTATTGTTATTTTTGTCACAAGTCTAGAAGACCTCCAGGAACAAATTGGTGAACTCGCCAAAGCAAGTAAGAAAGCAAACCTCCTTATGAATCTCAGCAAGACAAAAGTGATGTTCAACAAATGTGTGAACTCTGCAAAGATCTAAATAAATGGAATACAACTAGACGAAGTCGAAGACTATGTCTACCGTGGCCAGCAAGTAACAATGGATGGGAACCTTTTTGAATGAAACGAACAAGAGAATGTAGATGGGATGGAGTTCATTTGGAAGAAAGAAGACAATCTTTCAAGGGAACCTTCCACTGAGCTTCATGAGCAAAGTTTTCGTACAGTGTATTCTGGCTGTGCTCACGTATGGATGTGAAACTTGGACCCTAAGTGCGAAGAAGCCAACACAGAACTTAAAAAAGTATGAAGAGCTGTATGGTGGGTATTACCTGAAGAGACAGGAAAGAAATGGCGGTTCAGATCCAAAGAAAAGTTTGTGACAATCACAAGGGTGAAGAAATTAAAATAGCAGTGGGCCGGACATATCGCAAGAAGAAATTACTATTGTTGGACAATGATGGCACTCAAACGGATTCCAATGCAAATTAAAAGACCAAGATGACGGCCAAAAGTAAGATGGGAGGATCAGAAAATGTGTTCAAGCAACGTAGAGAAGAGAGGCTTGCCACCGCAGTATCATCAGCAGTGGATCGTCAAGGGCTGAAGATGATATATGTGTTTCTTGGACTCGTTGGTTTATATGTATATACTAGCTGATATACCCGGCGTTGCCCGGGCGTGGAAGGGCAGGGAGCATGGAATGGAAGGGCAGGGGGGGGGGGGAGGGGCGTCGAAGGGCGGGGGGGAGGGGCGTCGAAGGGCGGGGGGGAGAGGGGTGTCGAAGGGCGGGGGGGGGCCAAGGGGCGTAGAAGGGTGGGGAGGGCAAAGGGCAGGGGGGCAAACGGCAGGGAGGGGCGGGGGGGGGGGGCAAAAGCAGGGAGGGGCGTGGGGGGCAAAGGGCAGGGAGGGGCGGGGGGGCAAAGGGCAGGGAGGGGCGGGGGGGGCAAAGGGCAGGGGAGGGAGGGGAGGGCAGGGGGCAAAGGGCAGGGGGAGGGGGGAGGGGAGGGCAGGGGGAGGGAGGGCAAAGTGCAGGGGGAGGGGGGAGGGGAGGGCAGGGGGAGGGAGGGCAGGGGGCAAAGGGCATGTGGGTAGGGGGGGCAGGGGGCAAAGGGCTGGGGGGCTGGGGGAGGGAGGGCAGGGGGCAAAGGCCAGGGGGAGGGAGGGCAAGGGGCAAAGGGCAGGGGGAGGGAGGGCAGGGGGCAAAGGTCAGGGGGAGGGAGGGCAGGGGGCAAAGGGCAGGGGGCAAAGGGCAGGTGGGTAGGGGGGGCAGGGGGCAAAGGACAGGGGGGGGCAGGGGGCAAAGGGCTGGGGGGGGCAGGGGGAAAAGGGCTGGGGGAGGGAGGGCAGGGGGCAAAGGCCAGGGGGAGGGAGGGCAGTGGGCAATGGGAAGGGGAAGGGAGGGCAGGGGGCAAGGGGCAGGGGGGTAGGGAGGGTAGGGGGGGTAGGGAGGGTAGGGGGGGCAAAGGGCAGGGGGAGTCAGGGACGCGGTAAATAACCCATTCCCCTGCGTGTACTCACCTTGTACACGGCTGCGCTCCTCTTCCTCCGGGTCACGGCTGCCCTCCTCCTCCACCTCGGGCTCCTCTGCGGCGAGGCTGACATGCTCCGGTGAGGAGGTGCTGTGCCTCTCGCGTGGATTGGCGGAGACAGCCGGAGGAGCGCCCTCGGGGACGGGGAGCGGCCTGTGTGAGGGGAGAGCCGCAGAGAGCGTGTTGAGTGTGTGTGTGGGGGGGGGGGGGGTGAGCGGGGGGTTGAGCGGGGGGTGAGCGGGTGAGGGAGAGCGCCGGGTGAGGGAGTGGCCTATGGGTGGTGAGAGCCTTGAGGAGCGCTCTCGGGGATGGTCAGTTGGGGGAGTGGTCTATGTGAGGGGAGAGCCGCAGAGAGCGAGGGGGGGGGGGGGTGTGTGTGTGTTTTGGGCCGTCACTCCGCCTCAGGCCAATGAGAGGTGTGCGGGGGCGGGCGGCCCAAGGGACCAATATCCCCTAGGGACACAGGCCATGCAGACAAACATACAGTGCTTTCACAAATATATAGTAGATAATAGATAATAGATATAGATAGACAGATGAAAATACTGAAGAAGGCTCAAAGGGCAATCCCTAAAATTGTCTTTAAAAGTCTTTTAAATGCTGCTCCTATCCAATATAGTAAGGCGTCTTCCTACCACCTCCATGGAGTTAGAATTACTGCCAAGGGGCAGTGTAAATGTGTGGAGCACATCACACAGTGGGTGTATATGTATATATAAAAAAAGGAAAAAAATAACCAGCGCTAAGAGGGTATAAAAATACATGTAAATGTGATAAATAAAAACCACCAAGTGAATTAAGACAAGTAATGATCCAGGGAATGAAAAACTAGAAAGGGATGCAGTTCATATTAGTATAAATCCAATCCACAAAATATGCAAAAGAGATGTGTATATATATATATATTTATTGTGTTTATTTATTGCAGTTGTGCATTTTTTCTACTTCCTGTGGAAAGGAGCCTGGGAAGACACATGAGAATCCCTGAGGATTTTGAGGAGGATGCATGATGTGTGCAGGGGGTGGGGGTGGGGTGGGGGATGATGGGAGTAGGCAAAGTGCAAAGATTTGTTTACAGTTACGTCATTAAATACTTTGGTGGTCAACAGCAGAAAAAATCTACTGATACAAACTGAGTTTGTAAAAAAAAAATACAAATAAAGCAGAGATTTTTTTTGACGGGAAGGTAGATTAATTGCTCTGGTTTCTGGTATCTGGCCAGGACTGACTGGATTCTGTCCAAACACATAATTCCCACATTGATTGGGTTACCACAGTTTAAAATGCTGTCTTCTTTGGTAAGGACACTCATTGCCAATCAGGATTTGAGTTTTAAGGGTTAACCCCTTTCCAATATGATCACATACTGTACTTCATATTGAAATCCTCAAGTAAATCTTAATCTTGGATAAATATTTGTCTCTGTCTCTGTGGGTGAAAAAGGCGACAAAAAACCTCACTTGTGAGCACATTCACAAGTCCCCGCTGGCGCTGAGCGCGCTCATGCTTGGAGAGCGCTCCAAGCATGAACGCCAGGTGTCCTGCTTGTACGTGCGTGCGGGGGACGGGGGGTACATCTATATAAGTAAGTTAGCGCCCGCAAGCGCCGCCCGATCAGCACTAGCGGGGACTTTGCCTTGGACAGGTCTGCAACCCCGCCGTTCACCATTATCACCCAGCACACAGTGCTTCCACTGCAGCAAGGGATTCTGGGAAATGACATGCAAATGAGCACACAGTGCCACCTTTTGCTTCAAAACCATATAAATGGTCCCCTATAAGCTTATGCTTGCTGCATTTCACAGCTTTTGAGCACAGCCAGGGTTAAGATGCATAACCAGTAAACCGACCCACAGACAGCCGTTTCGACCTTAATAGGTCTCATCAGTGTGAGGTTGGTTATACTGGCTACGCAAAATGAAGCATGGGATAGGTTTCACCACACTTAGTTAAGTTATGGTGGGTAAAAAAAAGTGACAAATACCCTCCACAGTAAAGCATATAGCAAATGGAAATATGTGTGTGTGTATATATATATATATATATATATATATATATATATATAATCAAAAAATAAATAGATGATACCGGTGTGGGGAAGGACTAGCACAGATAACATTCCAAGAGACACTGCTTTTAAGTATACCCTTTGCTTGCTTCATTCATTGTAACATGGCCGGAAGAAGAGATCAGTGTATCTCGAAAGCTCGCACAAATAAAAGCATTTCGTTAGCCACAGAACGGTATCATCTATTTATTTTTTGATTATTGAAGCTCGGCTATCACGGTACTTATACCTCTACATGTATATATATATATATATATATCCATCCGAGCTCGGGACTGAAACATCAGTTCGCTACAATACATAATTTTTTTTAAATTATTATTATTTGCATACAAGATCAGCCCACACCCAGTGTGTGTGTATATGTATATATAGATGTTTTACCAGGAAGTAATACATTGAGAGTTACAAAAATACATGCTTACAAAGACACGTTTACATTTAAATGAACAGGGTTATACATTATATTTAAAGACATTGCATGCACAGTTAAAGATAATATATGTTATAGGCGTATGTAACACTTACAGACCAGATTAAAATCTGAGAAAGCTTTAGTTTTGAAAGAACTTAGACTGGTGGCGGCAGTGAGAGTCTCCGGTAGATTGTTCCAGTTGTGAGGTGCGCGGTAAGAGAAGGAGGAGCGGACGGATACTTTGTGGATCCTTGAGACCATGAACAGTCTTTCGAAGTCAGATCTCAGGTGATAGTAGGTGAAGTTGGTTCTCCTTGTGACCTTGGGCAAGTCACTTTATCCTCCTGTTCCTCTGGCACCATAATTAGATTATTTTAAGCAGCTCTTTAGAAATAATAATGAAGTTGGACTGGAGCCCTAACATTATGAGAGTACCAAAACGTCAGTAGATGAGGTGGCACAGGGTCGCCACGTGGAAACTGTCCCCCAGGCCACCTTAAATCGGTAGGAATTGAAATGTTAAGGTGCTGAGGTGTCCGTAAAACAGGTCTCACACTGATAAGCAAGTACAAGCTGGCAGGAATGTAAAGGGTTACCTGAATGGACTTGAACTTCAGCGATAGGGTGTTATTTAATAACATGCGATAGCGCCTACTGCCTAGATACGGCCTTTCAAGTAAATGGGAGGGGTTTTTCCCGGCTGTCCCTGATCCTCAGTATTGCACTTTAGTGAATTTGCCCATAATCTTTTGCATCTATGTTCACTGCCTTAAACGCACCCCACTTCTTTTCCCAAGAAAACCAACGAGAAGGCCATCTATAGGGGATTTAATAAGTCCATTCAGTGGTGGAGGATCAGGTCTACAGTACAATTTGGCAAACGGGTGCGGCTTCCTGTGTATACTATGAAATAATTCTGGACACACTTTGTATGTATCAATCTGCAGGCCATGTCCTGCAAAGTCACACTCAGCTTAATGCTTGACGGGACCAGCACATCTGCTGCACAGAGGTGTCTTTATAAACGGAAAGATAAACTCATTTGTCTTTAGAAAACAGAACTACACGTTGAGGATCTGTACATTCTCCCACCGGAAAAAGGGGATGTGACTTTGTAAATGGTTGCTATAGAAACAAAAATGCTTGTTAAATTAGAATACATCAAAAATGTCTTTAAAAAGATTTTTTTTTTAAATGCGACAGAACTGATTTATTAAAAAGAAAACACATGTAGGATATTGCTTGAACTGCAGCTTTAACACAGAGAATTCAAATGCATAGCTAGTACTGAGTGTATACAGTATGTGATCTGATTTATAGCCATACAGTACCTACCAACTGATTCCAGGTTAGCTGTGTGATGGTGATACAGTCCTGCATTTATTTAATCATACTGATCACCTTGGAGCAGTTGGCTGGTGTGTTATAAGCCCAGAATTAAGAGTGTTCTCATGGCTGAAGACTGCACAGTTCAGGTGAGGAATAGAAAGCCAAGGCAAAACACAACATGTCTCATTTCAGGTTAATTTCAGTGATGAATTGTACAGAACAACTATTTACAGGGGTTAAAAACCTTAGGAGCCAGCTGGAATTTTTAGGAACCATCATTTTTTTGGGGAGTGGGTGGAGGGGGTCGCACAGTATGCGACTGTTCGGGTCTTAGATCATGTCCACTCAATGTTGGCTCAAAAACATTATCCGCCACACACATCTCCTCCATCAGTGGCTCTGTGTGTCAGAGTGTGTGTCAGTGAATATCTTTGACACACACACTGATCCCACTCTCCCCCTCCCTCACTGACCCACTTACTCCTCCCCTCTCCCTCACTGACACTCACTCACCCCCTCACCCCACTGACTCTCACTTCTGCCCCCACACTCACTGACGCTAACTCCTCCCCCTCACTCACGGACTCACTCCTCCCCCCACACTCACTGACTCTCACTCCTCCCCCTCACTCACGGACTCACTCCTCCCCCCCACACTCACTCTCTCACTCCTCCCCCCACACTCACTGACTTCAAGCCCCCCCCCCAACAGGTCAGGTTTTCAGGATATCCCAGCTTCAGCTCAGGTGACTCAACAGAGCCTTTTATGGAGCCACCGGTGCTGAAGCTGGGACTGATTAGCCACCTGTGCTGAAGCAGGGACTGAATAAACCACCTATGCTGAAGCAGGGATATCCTGAAAACTTGACCGGTTGGAAGGACTTGAGGACTGACGTTGGGCAGCCCTGGTCTATATGCAGAAATTATGTTCTCTGCTAACATCAGATAATTGTACACACACACAACTGAGATTTATAGCCCTGGCAAAGTTAAAAGCCTCTTTACCTATCCAGAGAATGTGCCATCTCAACAGCATCTAAAAGCTCTGGGATATAATCATAGATCCAGTGCCAATAAAGCCCTAAACGTGACTGCCAGAAGAAAATGGGTAATGTGGAACAGTTGTGCTTTGGATAAGAGCTCACTGCAGCTCCCTCTGTGTACTTCTGTTCCAGGATTTCTAATAACTTGGCAAAGATGCAGCATGAAATATCCTGACGTGTTACAGTAACTCTCCGCTGCAGACAGGCCGGGCTGTTAACCCTTCCGCAGAGTAATATGTATTAGAGCTGCAGTAAGTGAAAGCATTTGGGGTAACGTGCAAATGAGCACAACATCTTTGGGAAAGTGCTAATAACATGCTTATTTTACACTCGGAGAGGTTATTTATGAAACTGGTAGTCTGATCAGGGCACATTGACTTCGATAGGAGTTACCGTGCGAGGGCTGAGATCGGCAATATTACAATAAACACCCCCTATGGGCTTTATTCCATATGCTGCAGATTCCCGAGCTCGGGAATTATTGAAATAAATGGAGCTGAAATCTTCTCGGACAGGAGGAAGATAACATCAGTGACTGGTGTATAGAGGTCTAACTCTCCCGGGCCTGGCCCTCTTAGGAACTAATGGAGCATAACTTGTGTAATACAGTATGCTAAATGTGGGGGATTTCTACACTAAAAGATTAAAGGTCTATGTCTACACTTACACAATTAAAGGTCTAGGTACAGATATAGCCAGACTTAGGCCGCGCTTATAGTGCTGGCGACGTGACCGATGACGTCACCTGGCGCCATTAGCGAAAGTTATCATTTGGTTTTTAGCGACATCGCTGGCAACAAGGCCAGTGACATCACGAAGGGGGCGGGCAGCGCAATCTGATTGGTTTAGAGACAGTCACATGTGGCGACAGTCTCTAAAAAAAATAATTTTACCCGGCTTCAAAATTGTTGGTCGCTCCGCCGTGCTTACTATAAGCGCTTGCGACGGAGTCAATGTATTTGTTTCGGCGCGACGTCGCCAGGCACTATAAGCGCAGCCTTACTGTCCACATTGCTGCCCCCTGGTCCCACACCTACGGCCCTGACTGATTAACGCGGGCGCCGGTATCCCTGTGTAGTTTAAATGTCCCGGACACGCTGTTAATAGGAAGTCGCAATGGATGACATCACAGCTTCCTATTAGCCGAGTTACGCAGGACATTTAAACACCGCCATTTCCTTAGGCCTTGACCCCGCTGCCTACTACAGCGTCCGCTGTCCCCGCTGCACGCACGAGAGCCCTCCCCGCAATGGCGCCGGGCCCGCTGCGAGGGGGGGCCGCAGCGCTGGGGCGAGAGTTGCTCCTGCTCTCAATTCTATCGACGAGCGATACGGCACGCCCCCCGGCGGTTCAGCCAATGAGGGCGAACCTGCCGGGTGACGTCATGGCCGCGCTCCCGTCACTCCCCCGCCACCCCCCCCCCCCCCGGTCTCTCTTCCTGCAGTGAGCTGCAGACCAGGGAATCGACTGCACGTGCCGCCAATCTCGCGGGCGCGCGTTGCAGCGGAGTTACCGGGGCCTTAGCCTTAGTCACACAGTCTCTCTAGCTGCATAGATACCGGCACCCATACGGAGGTATGTATCTCTGAAAGCAGGGGGGCCCCAGAGCTGAAATTAACACAGTTCAGCTCCGGAGACCCCCTGCTTCAAACCTGTAATTAAAAAAATTAAATAAAAAACGCAATGCCGCCTGTACAGCTGCTTTAAGATACCGAGGCCGAAGTACTAATATTTATTTCCAATTTTTTTGTGCGTCAAAATGTAAGTGCTAAAAATAATATAAACCTTAAAAAAACGTGCGTCCTATATATAAATCGCCCCTCTAGATTGTAAGCTGTCACGAGCAGGGCCCTCATCTGTTTGTGCATGTTTGTCCTCACTTGTATGGAACTGTTTGTTTATATAATGTACAGTACATAACTCTGTACCCCACTGTACCGCACTGCGGAATATGTTGGTGCTTCACAAATAAACGGTAATATTAACAATCAATACGATATAATAAATACTGTATAATATGTTGTTTATTTATAACTAATATTAGTACATGTCAATCATTAGTGCAATATTATTTATAATAGCCATGCTGTGAAAATAATACATTTTGTTAACTTAAATAATGAAACATCTCTGCTGTGTCAAATATATTTTTGGGTTGATACCTAGCAAGTTGAACTCGGTGGACATATCAACGCACTTTTAATTGAGTTTGTGGCGCAGAGAAAGATGTATTATTTAGTACATACAACTTAAGATCTGATTGCCATGTGCCATCCATTTCTGTGTACCAAAAAGGAATGGCCATTGTTGGATGACTATGGTACTCTACTGGGTTCCAAAATAGTTTAACAAACCAAGACGACGACCCAATGTAAGATAGAAGGAGGAAATGAGAAAATGTTCCGGTGCAGATGGAGAAATGTGGCTTAGTGCATATGCCCGGGGGCTCCTCTGACTCCCTTACTCCTTCCGTTGGGAAGAGAGCTCAGACATTGTTTATTTGCACACTTGGGTAATGGAAGTTGCAGAATGCTCGAACTCCGTTCAACGAGCTGATCACATGGTCCTCGTCTTGCTGTGAAACAGTCTCTAATCACCTGATGGCAACAAGTGTAAATGGAGATGCAAATATATTTATAAGAAAAGGAAACAACTTTTTTTTTTTTCTCACTCAAAAGCTGTAAATGTGAAATCTGCTGTCCTCAAATTCTCCACCATGTTCTGCTTGATTTCCTTATCGCTTTGGCCGTAGAGTGAGCCGGGGCTGAGGAATTTTCACACATTAATCACTTGAGAACAAAGGTGTGAGTTAAAGCATGAATATCTCTCAGCACCCCCAAACAGGTTATTTTAATAGATGTAAGGGTTTATTTGATATCAGCTGAAGTGCCTGATTGGGCTGATCTGGATAATTGAAGTCATTAGGGAATTTCGGCAGGAAACAGCCTGATCGACTGGAATAGAACAGGCCCCTTAAAGTGGGTTCTGTATGTATATATATATATCTTCAGTCCTTGACGATCCACTGCAGGATGACACTGCGGTTGCAAGTCTCTCTTCTCCACGTTGCTCCACACATGTTCTGATTTCACCCTCCCATCTTACTTTTGGTCGTCGTCTTTGTCTTTTACTCTCTCTTGTCCAACGATGGTCATTTCTTCTCGTGACGTGTCCGGCTCACTGCCATTCATTGTCTTCACCCTTGTGATGATGTCACAGACTGAGTTTGTATATATATATATATATATATATAT
This sequence comes from Ascaphus truei, assembly GCF_040206685.1. Lineage (NCBI taxonomy): Eukaryota > Metazoa > Chordata > Amphibia > Anura > Ascaphidae > Ascaphus > Ascaphus truei. Next base: position 70,696,705 of record NC_134490.1, on the reverse strand, counting down.
ATATATATACCATACTTTATATAAGTTATGGTGGGGCGAAAAGGCGACAAAAAAACGCCACCGTATCGTATATAGCAAATAAAAATATAACTTGTGAGCCCATTCACATGTCTTAGACAGGTCTGCAACCCTGCTTTTCACCATTATCCCCAGCATACAGTGCTTACACTGCAGCAAGGGATTCTGGGAAATGACATGCAAATGAGCACACAGTGTCACCTTTTGCCTGAAATTCATTTTTACATGGAACCCTTATAAATGAATGGTCGCTGTTCACACAGCTTTTAAGCACAGAATGGGATTAGATGCAAAGCCAGTAAAACCACTCACAGACAGCCGTTTTGACCTTTTGGGTCTCATCAGTGTGAGGTTGGTTGTACTGGCTCTGCAATGTTCAAGGCTGGGTAGGTTTACCGTATGTTATATAAGTTATGATGGGTGAAAAAAGGTGACAGAAAACCTCCACTGCATCGCATATAGCAAATAAATAATGTCAATTGTGAGCACATTCACATGTCTTAGACTGGTCCTACCCAGCATTGAAACTAGTATTTAAAATGCTTCTATCTCCTGAACGCAACATCTGATTTTAAAAGTAAAAACCACGTTGGAAGGGGCATGATGATAATACTGTAAATGTCGTTCCACATGGACTGCCGTCTTAACCTTTAGAGCAAGGGGTCCGGCACCATCAGAGTGCCACTGGACTCCCGCCACATCAGTGTTGTATAATGCTCTCAGGCCAGGGGTGTCGGAATTAGAAGTGCTGGGGGCTCCTCTTTGGATCAGGCTGGCAGCCCTATCTGCCCCCTGAAACCAAGCAAGATCCCATGATGTCTCTGGTACGTTACAGGGCCTCTGGTGTGCCAGGTACGTTATTAGGGCACTATACAGTTTTAGGTCAGGCTGCCATATACTACATTATGTAACAACTATTATAAATCGTCAATAGAGCGTTACATATCTGAGTGCTTTCTCTCTACTGCAGATCTAATACAGGTTGCTAAGTAGAGATGAATCTTGAGACATTTATGTAAATTAAGCCCAATTAGTCTCACTATTCTTAGCAGAGCTCTGGTAACCATGGGCCTGTGTAAACTGATACACAAACAGTGTGGGCCAGCTATCTATATATAACACAGGCTGCTCAATATTAACTCTTCAGACCCTGATTTTTAAAACGGTGCACCACTAATCCTTCTGGTTTGGTGCACCCCTGCACTATCCAAATATGTTATAGGCATAATATAACTACTGGCCCTATGGGATTCCGGCTAGAATAGTTTATTTTCAGTAATACAGTAAATAATAACGAATGACCTAAGCACAAAGTTAGCATTTCTTTAGCATTGTTTTTTCCATGATATATACTATAAAATCTCACAGAATAAAGTCTTCCCACGTGTTTTCCACAAGCAACGTGTTTCTTTCATGTTCAAACAGTTACGATAGCACAGCTATTCTAAGGCCCAGATCCACAAAGCTCGTTAAGTCACTTAACATGATATTATCTTAAAAAAAAGCTAATGAATTGCTCCTTTAACATATTTATTCTTTTTTTTAACATAGGTTTGAAGCAGGAGCTGAACCCTATTAACTTCAGCTCTGGGGACCCCTGCTTCTCAAGATACCTCCAAAGGGGGCGCCGGTATCTCGGCAAATTTTCTGGTCATATGGGCCAATAGGAAGCGGCACCAGATGATGCCACGGCTTCCTATTGGCCCACAGGTGGCGGAAGCTTTGAAACTCAGCGATAACATGAACCCTGCTAGCCGAGCGCAGCAGCTGAAATTAATGGGTTCAGCTCCGGAGACCTCTTGCTTCAATCCTATAATAAAAACAAAAAAAAATCGGTGTATCTTCAAGGGACAATAACATAGCATTAAGCCATATTTCCTCCCGTAAAGACTATAGTGTTAACTATAATGGACATTAGCAATGACATGGAAATTATATGTAAATTAGGTGTTATAATATCACATATCAACTATAGTCTGTTAAGGTTAACGTATGGACTTAATGTTACATTATTTAACTATCAAGCTCTATTAAGCTTTATTAAGCTCTATTAACCTACCAGCTTTTGATTCCACTTTACGCTCCTCCTTCTCCTCTCTCAGCTCTGATCCAGACCCTGATAACCTGGTCAGGAACTACAACTCTGCCCTATCCTCCTCTCTTGATCTACATGCCCTGCTTTCTCTCTGCCGTTCTCGCCCCTTTGAACCTCAGACCCTGGCTAAATTCCCACACAGGCATGCTGGGTTACTCCACTCATTCCTCTGAACGTCTCTGGAGGAAATCTCACACTCTCCCAGACTTCCTTCACTACAAATTTATGATATCCTGATTCAACTCTGCCCTCTCTCAGGCTAAACAAACCTACTTTTCTTCGGTAATCAACACGCACAAGTCTAACCCACGCCGACTCTTCTCTGTCTTTGACTCCCTACTCAGACCACCCTCCGCTGCCTGTTCTTCTTCCTCCATCTCACCTGAGGACTTTGTCAATTATTTCAAGGAAAAGGTGGGATCCATATGTCAGGCCATCCATCCCCTCTGTATCCTCCTTCCAGGATGTCTTCTCTCTACCCCTTTTGTATCTAAAGCCCTCTCCCGCCTTAAACCCTTCTCACTGACTGCCCTACACCCCTGGAACGCCCTTCTCCTCAATATTCGACTAGCACCCTCTCTATCCACATTTAAGACCCACCTTAAAACTCACCTGCTTAAGGAAGCATATGAGTAGCTCTATGGCTGATAATTAACACCTCATACATTAACCTTGGCCCCTTGCAGACACACTTAGCCGAGCGCCCTCCTACTGTCTCTGTACGTTCTTCCTACCAACAAATTAGGTTGTAAGCTCTTCAGAGCAGGGACTTCTTTTCCTAAATGCTACTTTTATGTCTGAAGCGTTTCTCCCCTTTATGTGTTATTTATATTATTTATTATTTATATGATTGTCACGTGTATTACTGCTGTGACGCGCTATGTACATTAATGGCGCTATATAAATAAAGACATACATACATTTAAGTGATATCTAAACTTAGCATTACTCTTATCCAGACCCTGACATTGAGCTTTTGCAATGTCTAGATGGCTACAATGCCACGGTTAGGCAAGATTTAATTGCCATAGCTTTATTTCCCGGTGTTATTTCCTCGCAAATACCGGCACACCGACACGTTATTGGAAGATAATGCAGCATGTTGCTACAATAATGTGATGTTAAGTCTATGCTAGTGAGATGTGTTCCCATGTTGTTTTTACATGTAATTAGCTTCAAGGATACCATGTTAACTAAGGGAACAAACATAACGTCTGATCCTGTTTAAGTAACGTCACATTCCGAGTCCTGACTCAAATACACTTTGTGTATCTAGACCAGGGGTGCACATCTCCAGTCCTCAAGGGCCACCAACAGGTCAGGTTTTCAGGATATCCCTGCTTCAGCACAGTCGAAGACTGAGCCACTGATTGAGCCACCTGTGCTGAAGAAGGGATATCCTGAAAACCTGACCTGTTGGTGGCCCTTGAGGACTGAAGGTGCCCACCCCTACTCTAAACATGAATCCAGTTCTGCTTGTAAATACCTCCTTACACATATACTCAGTGTCGGCTGTGCTGACGGTCTACCTGCCTCTTATTCCACTATACCTCACACTCCAGTGCACCTGCTCAGCAGTTCACTCTGGTGCTTTTTGGCATGCATACAGAAAATATGTAGCATATATAATGCTCATACTAATTAAAGAAAATGTTGAGCTGCAGATGTAATTCACACGTTGAGCTTTACTAGTGTGTGTCAGCCAACACAAATCCTTTGGAAATTTCCTTGGATGGTTATTGCTGTGCTTTCCATTAAACACCTATAGATTCGGTGAGGTGTTCCCTCTGCAAAGGGATGTTGGCCTTTTCACAGTTAGGCAATCTTAAGCCATTTGCCAAGTTAGGGGTTGGAAATCTTCCTTTTTAATCCTGCTTGGCGAGGTTTCTATCCATGGAAATCTGATTTCCATGAAACTTTGGCAAACACATTTTTTGTGAAAAGGCAGTAAGAGTTTTTAATGATATTACCAGTTTTGGACTCTATGCAGTTTTTTGGTTGTCAAATACACAACTCGTTTGTCATTGTGTTGCTAAAGAGTTTATCATAGTCTCATAACCCTGTAAATGCCAAGCATGTCGTGGTTCCTTCTCATACAGGTATCTACATGTAACGGGTATTCCCTGTGAATACAGACGCTACTACTTGCTGTGTATACCTGTGTGGCTCTCAGGAGCCTAAGCCTCCGCGGGTACATACATATAACAATCTCGTGGTGCAACGCCTCCACCTGGGAGGGATCCCAACGGAGTGGGAGGAGGCCCTCACAGGAAACAATCACGGTAAACACACAGTTGTAAAACAGGACAGGCTTTACTGCATATATGCGCATAACTTATACTCTACTATACATAACATTCAACGTTGCATCTGGGTAAGGTATAACATACACCCCGCTCCCACCACCGTGTATCCCCACACCGTGTCCAATCGCAATATACAAGGCCCTTGGTCACTCTCCACGTAAGTGTCCCCAAGTGATACCCCCACCCTTTAGGTGTGCTCCTTGCGTTGCTGTACAGTGTTGGTGCACTTGAAGAATGATACCTGCCCGGGGCTCCCACCCCGGGTTCCGCAGACTCCGACAGGGATTCCGCCCGATCCGACGTCGTCCTCCGCACCGCGTTGGGTGAATTCCGGCGTGGATAATATCACCTTAGTCTTAGTGTCTTTGGTGGCGTTCTGAGCCCAGAACCCACCTCGCAGGGCTGCACGGCTTCAGCGCTGTGTCCCTGACTATGCAAATAGCTAATGGGGCAGTGTCCCTATCTAGGGCCTGTCCCTATAGCACAACAAGCTACACAGTGGCTCAGGGTTGTCTGGGACCTAGGGGGCTGCTGGCCTAGTACAGGGAGTCACTGACTCCTGCACCCTACCTCCTTCCCCTAGCTGCTCCTGACGCCGACTGCCTAACGTGCTCAGAGCCCGCGAAATGTATCAATCCCTCTGTGCAGGGAGATACTCTAGCCCTATTGGCTCCCTGGCGTCATGTGGGGCGCTCCGGAGGCTCATGGGACTTGTAGTCCCTTCCAAGAGCCTGTCCCTGGTAGGCTAGGGTTCGCGCGCTTGCTGCTCGCGCATGCGCAACTGTCCTGGCCAAGATGGCGGCGCTCTGCACGGGGAGCCGCCGAGAGCCCTAGCGACGCGCCCGCGGCCCTGACAACCGGCCGCTCGCGTCCCCGGCAACCTCCGCTCCGGTTCCCCTCTGCCCCTCACCCCTGCAATCGCCGACAGGTCCGCCATTGGGCTCGGCGGCACCCGCGATCACCAGCCAGGTGAGGGAGGGCAACGGGCAGAGGGGGACCTGGCTACATACATAATCATCGTGTCACATAAACAGTTGCGAAGCAATAACTAACGTTTTCACAGTTTGTGAGCATTTGTAAAGTCTCTGGGGCCTATTTTAGTAGCTTTGTTAACTTTGCTGCCATCTCGAACAGTTTGTCATTTGTGTTATCACGGTATTCAGAAATCAATGCGGTTCAGCTCTGGAGACCCCCTGCTACAGCACACTGTTAATAAAATGTAAATAAAAACATCTCTAAGGCAATGAAGGGGTTAAACCCGAGTTCCCGGTTTGTTGGGGGTATAAGGGGTGTTTGAAGGGGGTAGTTGGCCCGGGGTGGGTGGTTAGGCCTATGGGGAAGGTTGCAGGAGAAGTTAACCCCTTCACTACCATAGCGGTGGTAACCACTAGGGTAATGAAGGGGTTAACCACTCCTGATACCCACTCGACCACCCCCCACCCATCCTTGGGGCAACTAACCCCTTCACTAATCCCGATACCCTCAAGAAACATTAAATAGAACAATCCTAATACCCACCTCCTCTACCCCCAACAACCCCCCCCAACACATACAGTACAATAATGGGCAAAATTACTATTATCCAGATATGGATAATAGCTCATTTACCCATTCAAAATAGAACATTATCCAGCTGGCATAAAGTAAATTAAAGTTCTACTTACCCCTGCCAGGATGAAGGACGTCCTCATCACCGTCCTCCGCGGGCAGCAACAGTACAATCAAAAAACAAACTAATGACCACTAACCCCTTAATCACCTTAGCCGTTAGTAACCATTACTAATTAAGGGGTTAACTCCCCGCTACCCACACGGGCGGACTAACCACCCTCCACAGGGCAACTACCCCCACTACCTATTGATTGGCACCATGTTAAACCATAGCCATAATATGGTTAGCCGCAAAGGTAATGAAGCTGCCTATTAGATAGGATGGAAGCCGGGGGTCTCCGGAGCTGGTATTAATGTTATCAGCTCCGGAGACTCCAAGCTTCAATCTGCTGCAATAAAAATAAAAAAGCTAAGTCCTACTCGCAAATCCCATCTGGCGAGATGAAATGTGCGAGGAGCGCGCTAGCTGAGCGCCTCGGTGATCTCACCGGAGGTACTAGAATAGGGCGATTTTATAAAACAAGCGAGTTGGAGCTGTTTTTCAGCTCCTGCTCGGTGTGTTTGAGCAGGAGCGCTACCGCTTGGGGAGTGCTGCTGTATAATGATGTTAGAGAGGAAGGGGAAGTACTGCTGTATAATGATGTTAGAGAGGAAGGTGAAGTACTGCTGTATAATGATGTTAGAGAGGAAGGGGAAGTACTGCTGTATAATGATGTTAGAGAATAAGGGGAAGTACTGCTGTATAATGATGTTAGAGAGGAAGGGGAAGTACTGCTGTATAATGATGTTAGAGAGGAAGGGGAAGTACTGCTGTATAATGATGTTAGAGAATAAGGGGAAGTATTGCTTTATAATGATGTTAGAGAGGAAGGGGAAGTACTGCTGTATAATGATGTTAGAGAGGAAGGGGAAGTACTGCTGTATAATGATGTTAGAGAATAAGGGGAAGTATTGCTTTATAATGATGTTAGAGAGGAAGGGGAAGTACTGCTGTATAATGATGTTAGAGAGGAAGGGGAAGTACTGCTGTATAATGATGTTAGAGAGGAAGGGGAAGTACTGCTGTATAATGATGTTAGAGAGGAAGGGGAAGTACTGCTGTATAATGATGTTATAGAGTAATGTGGAAGTACTGCTGTATAATGATGTTAGAGAGTAATGTGGAAGTACTGCTGTATAATGATGTTATAGAGTAATGTGGAAGTACTGCTGTATAATGATGTTAGAGAGGAAGGGGAAGTACTGCTGTATAATGATGTTAGAAAGGAAGGGGAAGTACTGCTTTATAATGATGTTAGAGAATAAGGGGAAGTACTGCTGTATAATGATGTTAGAGAATAAGGGGAAGTACTGCTTTATAATGATGTTAGAGAGGAAGGGGAAGTACTGCTGTATAATGATGTTAGAGAGGAAGGGGAAGTACTGCTGTATAATGATGTTAGAGAGGAAGGGGAAGTATTGCTGTATAATGATGTTAGAAAGGAAGGGGAAGTACTGCTTTATAATTATGTTAGAGAATAATGGGAAGTACTGCTGTATAATGATGTTAGAGAATAAGGGGAAGTACTGCTGTATAATGATGTTAGAAAGGAAGGGGAAGTACTGCTTTATAATGATGTTAGAGAATAAGGGGAAGTACTGCTGTATAATGATGTTAGAGAATAAGGGGAAGTACTGCTGTATAATGATGTTAGAGAGGAAGGGGAAGTACTGCTGTATAATGATGTTAGAGAGGAAGGGGAAGTACTGCTGTATAATGATGTTAGAGAATAAGGGGAAGTACTGCTTTATAATGATGTTAGAGAGGAAGGGGAAGTACTGCTGTATAATGATGTTAGAGAGGAAGGGGAAGTACTGCTGTATAATGATGTTAGAGAGGAAGGGGAAGTATTGCTGTATAATGATGTTAGAAAGGAAGGGGAAGTACTGCTTTATAATGATGTTAGAGAATAAGGGGAAGTACTGCTGTATAATGATGTTAGAAAGGAAGGGGAAGTACTGCTTTTTTAATGATGTTAGAGAATAAGGGGAAGTATTGCTGTATAATGATGTTAGAGAATAAGGGGAAGTACTGCTGTATAATGATGTTAGAGAGGAAGGGGAAGTACTGCTGTATAATGATGTTAGAGAATAAGGGGAAGTATTGCTTTATAATGATGTTAGAGAGGAAGGGGAAGTACAGGCATACCCCGGTTTAAGGACACTCACTTTAAGTACACTCGCGAGTAAGGACATATCGCTCAATAGGCAAACAGCAGCTCACGCATGCGCCTGTCAGCACGTCCTGAACAGCAATACCAGCTCCCTACCTGTACCGAAGCTGTGTGCAAGTGGGGAGACTATAGAGCCTGTTACAACTGCCTTATTTACACCAGTTATGCACATATATGATGATTGCAGTACAGTACATGCATCGACAAGTGGGGAAAAACGTAGTGCTTCACTTTAAGTACATTTTCGCTTTACATACATGCTCCGGTCCCATTGCGTATGTTAATGCGGGGTATGCCTGTACTGCTGTATAATGATGTTAGAGAGGAAGGGGAAGTACTGCTGTATAATGATGTTACAGAGGAAGGGGAAGTACTGCTGTATAATGATGTTAGAGAATAAGGGGAAGTACTGCTGTATAATGATGTTAGAGAATAAGGGGAAGTACTGCTGTATAATGATGTTAGAGAATAAGGGGAAGTACTGCTGTATAATGATGTTAGAGAATAAGGGGAAGTACTGCTGTATAATGATGTTAGAGCAGGGGGGCGCAAACTTTTTTCCCTGCGCCCCCCTGACGGCTGTCCCCTCGCTCCCGCGCCCCCCCCAACCCCAACTTACCCGCGCTCCGGCGTAATGACGTCACGTTGCCATAGCAACGTGACGTCACATGACCTCGCAGCGTCATTTTGACGCCGCGTTGCCATGGCGACGCCGGGAGGAAGCCGCCAGAGCCACGGGTAAGTATGGTTTACAGAGGCCCTGCAGCTCCCCCGGCACTTAATTTAAGTGCCTTCGGGAAGCGCGCGGGGCCTCTGTAAACCCCGCGCCCCCCGTCGGCAGTCTCGCGCCCCCCCTGGGGGTCGCGCCCCACAGATTGCGCACCGCTGTGTTAGAGAATAAGGGGAAGTACTGCTTTATAATGATGTTAGAGAGTAATGTGGAAGTACTGCTGTATAATTATGTTTGAGAGTAAGAGTAATGTATACGTCCACTTGGATAAATGTAAAATAATGTGCAATAACTGTCATATAGTCTGCCCAAATTACAGCCGCTTCAGTTCGGTCTCATATTCCTTTTCTAGAAGTCATCAACTAATTATATCTGAATGTCTGTTACTGACCCAGAAACCTAGACTTTGCCTTTCAACATGTGTAACAGTGTTTTGCAATGTGTAATTAAGGTTATTTGTGGCAAAGTTTTATGTGCACTGTGATATAAAGTAGCACACAGCTAGCAGCAGCGCACCCTGGAACTGCTTTAGTAAGTGAATTGTTAACTACTTTGGTATTTCAGTACCTGTTTTTTTTAAACTTTATTCTGCACAATTGAATAAATACCCTAGGTATAATAAGATCCCAGCAACCCCCCAGATTATTTATATATATTTTCCTGATGAAGTCTCGCTTGAGACGAAACGCGTAGAGATTGCTGTGGAGCCTACTGTCCAGATTTTATTTGCACTCATCTACATTATTGCACTCCTGCTGCTTTGCTAGCATTTTGCTACCAGCCATTCAGACATTCAAGTTCCTGTTTACACTGTGAACTCTCCCCGGCTGAAACCTCGCTGACATCATCGAGTTCACGCGAGACTCTATTCAGTGTATGCTCTGTGTAGCACCGGAGAGAGGGGAAGGCGGCGTCCCTCGTGGCTCTCGGTCCCTGCCAGGACCTAGAGGGGCTATTGTGGCAAGACACACCGCGGACATCACACCGAAGTCCTCCTCCTTGGGTTCCTGCATCTGAACGGGCTGAGTTGTACTCAAAAACGCATTTTTTTCAGCTTTGTTTGTGAGTGTGCATTTTTATCCCTTACTCCATAAATTTATTGTTATACAATTTTACGCTATGAGTGCGCCTGTTTTTTCTGTCTTTTTGTATATATATATATATATATATATATATATGGAAACAAAAGAAACAGCGCACAACGCCAAATAGTGAAGCAAGTAATGCTATATATATACTTCTTCCCTGAAGAAGTAGTTTATTCTACGAAACATGTTGGATGATTTTTATCTAGTGCCTTAATATTGCCATTGCCTCCATTGGCTTCACCCTGCTAGTATCACTCCCGGTGGTAATTTTGGGCATATGAGAGACTTTGAGAGACTTTGACTGCCTCCCTGCCGGTTCCCTCGCTGCTGCGGAGACTGTGACGTCATCACGCAGTATCCCGTGACGGAGCGACAACGTGGCACGCCGAGTGTACCCTTGCAGAGCTGAGGTCTCACCCCCGTACAGTGGATCTGCTCGCTGAGCCACACGAGCTACACCAGACGGCTTGGAAGCGCGAGCGGTCCCACCAAGCACCAATACCTGCAACGGAGCGTGGTTGCTGTAAAGGGAAATCCCCTTGGGAGCGATGTACTGCTGGATGAGGGTTTTTGGACATTAATCCTGCTCCTGAACCAACGTAGCGCCCCCGCTGAGAGAAGCAAGCTGCAGACTCTTCTGACAACAGTTGCTGAGTGGTAACTTGTTTGAAACACACTAAATGCACCTATTCCACTGTTTTGATGTACGCAGATTTATTACCCTGTAATTACTAATATATAGCATTACTTGCTTCACTATTTGGCGTTGTGCGCTGTTTCTTTTGTTTCCATTTCTTAGAGTGTGGGGGGTGCTGAGCCACCCCCTGTGTTTATAGCAGCAGACGCCTCTACAAATACACGGTTATGTGATATAATTTCTTCATATATACACACTCACTGTGGTTATTGTGATTTATTTCTTGGTCACTTATTTATGTGGTTTAGTCACTGCACTATATTTATATTCTAAATTCTGGGTTAGATAGTAGCGCACAGTATTTTCTCTGTTTGTTACATATATATATATATATATATATATATATATATATATATATATATATATATTGTGACAAACGCCCCTCTTTTGTAGTGCTGACGTCTGTCTGGGTTCTTCCCGACACAGTCTTCTAGGGTTAATTATACAACAAACAGGATCATGCAAAGTATTATGCTGCTTAACTCAGGCTTCTGCCTGCTTTATTTTCATCCAAGTAAGGTACTGCAGCTTTAACATGTGTAGGTTAGAGCTACTCAGATACTTTCATTCAGCAGTTCACATATTTCAGTGTTACAATATTTCCCACACTGTTATTTCAAGAAATAAAACCAAAATCATATAAGCAAAATCCTATCCCTTTCAGGGATCTAACTACACATCAGAATCAGTCTCTCTAACAGCTGCTGGCCAACTAAACTGGTTCCCCAGCTTAAAACAATGCTCTCTCATTTAGGGTCACAAAATACAGCACAGTCTTTTAGCAACAGCAGTAACCATTTGTTTTGTCTTATCTGCTTGTGGTGTCCAGGCAAATCCTCTGGTACTGTGATACGTGGAGGGGCCGTCAACCCCGACACTGGAAACAGGGGAGCAGCGATACCCCCAGCCTCCAGGCTCTAAGGAGAGAGTGTGAAATGCAAAACCTCTCTGCTCTAAATACCTGTGCATGTGATTAGAAGAGCAGGTGAGGGAGAACTAGAGCCATTGTAATCTGTGGTCTGGATTTTCCATCCAGCTGCCTGAGTTAATGTGAAGCTGTGGAACGGATCATTTTCAGCTATTCCTGCACTTTCTGCTCTAAAATGGGGCAGAAAGCTGCCTAACATCTTTGGACTATGTCACAATATATATATATATATATATATATATATATATATATATATATATATATATATATATATATATATATATATATATATCTTTTGGACTGTAAAGTCCTTTGTTAAGCTCCCACTAAGGACTTTATAGTCAGAAAAGTCGCCCATTTTATACATTATTTGTTAGATGGTATAAATACATTTACAGTAGAGTCCTGATTATCCGAACTTTGTTTTTTTCCGTCATCTCCCCCCCACCCTTCTTGCTTACCGGCGGCAGAAGGAGAGGAGGACTGCAAACCACAGGAGCGGCACCGGAGGAAGACAGCTGGCACCCGGAGAAGAGGACCATGTCAGCGGAGGAATGGAGTTAAGACAGCGGGCGGTGGTAGCAGGCAGGAGAAGACCATCAGACCCTGTGTGCAGAGCAGGAGCAGAGCAGCATAGGAGAACGGCCGGGGAGGCGCGCACTGTAACATCGGATGTCAGACACCGGTCAACTTCCGGGATTACAGCGCGCTCCTCCCCGGCCGTTCTTCTTTGCTGCTCTGCACACAGGGTCTGGTGGTCTTCTCCTGCCTGCTGCCGCCGCCCGCTGTCTTAACTTCATTCCTCCGCTGACATGGTCCTCTTCTCCGACCGCCAGCTGTCTTCCTCCGGTGCCGCTCCTGTGGTCTGCAGTCCTCCTCTTCTTCTGCCGCCGGTAAGCGAGAAGTGGGGGGGAGGGGTTAATACTTTCCGTGTTATCCACCACGATATTGGTCCCGTTTAAATCGGATAACCGAGACGCTACCTTTGAGTATCATTAGGCGAGTGCTGCGGGTTTATTTTTCCTACATGTTACTTGGGGCTGGATGGTAATCCTGGTCCTTCTGCGTGCACCCCATGGGAAGCTAAGTATTTTTTCTCTTTTTTTATGATTATTGAGTGCCCCAGGCAGTACTATCTATCTATCTATCTATCTATCTATCTATCTATCTATCTATCTATCTATCTACATACACACACACATACAATATATATATATATATATTATATACTAGTTGATATACCCGGCGTTGCCCGGGCGTCAAAGGGCAGGGGGCATGGTAGGGGGAGGGAGGGAAGGGGAAAAATTGCAGGAGGAGGGAGGGCAGGGGGCAAAGGGCAGGGGGCAAAGGGCAGGGGGAGGAGGGTGGGGGGCAAAGGGCAGGGAGGGCAGGGGGAAAAGGGCAGGGGAGGGAGGGCACGGGGCAAAGTGCAGGGGGAAAGGGCACGGGGAGGGAGGGCAGGGGGCAAATGGCAGGGGGAGTGAGGGCTGGGGGCAAAGGGCAGGGGGGGCAGGGGGCAAAGGGCAGGGGGCAAAGGGCAGGAGGGCAGGGGGCAGGGAGGGTAGGGGAGGGCAGGAGGGTAGGGGGGGGCAAAGGGCAGGGTGAGTCAGGGACGTGTTAAATAACCCATTCCCCTGCGTTTACTCACCTTGCACACGGCCGCGCTCCTCTTCCTACGGGTACCGGCCTCGCTCCTCCTCCACCTCGGGCTCCTCAGCGGAGAGGCTGAGACGCTCCGGTGAGGAGGTGCTGTGCCTTTCGCGGGGAGAGGCGGAGACAGCCGGAGGAGCGGCGGAGACAGCCGGAGAAGAAGCGGAGACAGCCGGAGGAGCGCACTCGGGGACGGGGAGCAGCCTGTGTGAGGGGAGAGACGCATAGTGCATGCTCTGTGTGTGTGTGTGTGGGGGGGGCAAAGAGAGCCGTGGGGATGTGAGAGCCCCGGTGTGTGAGTGTGTGAGTGTGTGAGTGTGTGAGTGTGTGAGTGTGTGAGTGTGTGAGTGTGTGAGTGTGTGAGTGTGTGTGACCTTTAGCCCGTCACTCAGCCTCAGGCCAATGAGAGGTGTGCAGGGGCGGGTGGGCCAAGGGAGCCATCTCATTGGCCTGAGGCGGAGTGACAGGCCAAAGGTCCAATGTGATTGCCGCTAGGGACACAGGGAGACACATACAGACATAGACACATAGGACGCTTTCAGAAATATATAGTAAGATATTTGGGGGAATATTTGCTTTAATCAGAATGTGACAATGCAGTCTGTTACTAACAACAAATATGTCCCGACCATACAATGTTTATTAGATGCACATTATTGTAACCATAAACCCCTTCACTGAAATAAGAAATGAACGAAGAACAGTAAGATCTTGCTTTAAACATACAGCACAAAATACATTCGAGTCCTTGCAGCAGGTATTCATTGTATACACCCAAAAATTTCCCAAAACCGCCTTCCTCATAGAACACCTTTTTATTGTTGTAAACTCAGAAAATGAATTGTTTGAAGGACTTTGTTGATATACTGTAAACCAGGGGGGCGCAAACTTTTTTCCCTGCGCCCCCTGCCGGCGGTCCCCTCACCCCCGCACCTGTGGCATAACATGACATCACATGACCTCGCAGCATCATTTGATGCCGCATTGCCATGGCGACGCGTGTGAGAAGTCGCCGGAGCCAAGGTAAGTTAGGTTTACAGAGGCCCTGCAGTTCCCCTGACACTTAATTTAAGTGCCTTCGGGAAGCACGCGGGGCCTCTGAAAACCCCGTGCCCCCTTGCCCCCCAGTTTGCACTGCTGCTGTAAACCAGGGGTGCAAAGCAGTGTAGGAAGGTTGGAGCACAACTGAATACAGGAAAGGAAAAACAATCTGCGAGAGAGTGTGTGTCCCATAAAAAAAGTTTAATGGATCAAACCATAAACATACAGTGAGCCCACGGCCCCCCACCAACGTGTTTCGAGCAACGCTCTTTATCAAGGTGCACCTTGATAAAGAGCGTAGCTCGAAACGCGTTGGTGGGGGCCCGTGGGCTCACTGTATGTTTATGGCTTGATCCATTAAACTTTTTTTATGGGACACACACTCTCTCGCAGATTGTTTTTCCTTTCCTGTATTCAGTTGTGCTCCAACCTTCCTACACTGCTTTGCTGTCACCTTTGGAAGACCGGATGCACCTACCAGAGGAGGTATATCATGAAGACCATCCAGATGTGAGTAATATTACTCTTACACCTTTACTACTCCACAGCGATATATCTGACTGGACACTAGCTAGTGGGAGTTGTTACTTATATTAGTGGAACTCCATCCAGGCCATCGTGTCATAGTGGAAATAGGTGTCATATTCAATTAGGATTCTTGGTCTATTATTTTCCTGGTACCCCTAGGATCTTTATACTAAATGACTTGCCTAGGCGCCACAGCTTTCTAATAAATTGTAGAGTGTAATACAGTGCAATTAAATGATGTTACCCGACAGGGTACTTCTCAACCCTTCCAGGGAAATATGCTCGGATTTCCCACAAGTACAGTCGTGATTGGTTGTGGAAAGTGAGCGACCCAGTCAGGAAAACAACATGTGAATAAAAAACATATACAAACAATTATTGTGCAGTATTGTGATTCAATAATAAATTAATATACGTGAATCTTAGCTCTGGGGGAGAACCTACTTACAGCAAAATATAGGGTAAATTAGCTTTTCTCTGACTTTGTCAGATAGTGATATGGTAATGAGGTTTTCTTTGGGTAGGACTTTAATATATTATATATATTATATATTCTATGGGAAACCGAGCTATACCATCCATGAAGTAACCCTCAGAAGGGAAGATCAAGAGGGGATTAAAGTTCTACCCAAAGAAAACCTCATTACCATATCACTATCTGACAAAGTCAGAGAAAAGCTAATTTACCCTACATTTTGCTGTAAGTAGGTTCTCCCCCAGAGCTAAGATTCACGTATATTAATTTATTATTGAATCACAATACTGCACAATAATTGTTTGTATATGTTTTTTATTCACATGTTGTTTTCCTGACTGGGTCGCTCACTTTCCACAACTAATCACCCCTAGGATCTTTACAGATGGAATTATTCTGTTAAGGACTTATTGCTGTTTTGATCTATGTTTTTGAGCACCATACAGCATTTTCTACGGTAAACCAGGGGTGCGCAAACTTTGTGCGCTGCGCCCCCTGTGCCTGCCAGCCCCTGTGCTCGCACCCCCTCTTACCTAAAATCCGGCATCACGTGCCGCGTTGCCGAATACAAGTTGCAGAGGCCTCACGCGATCCCCTGGCACTTAATTTAAATGCCGTGGGGAAGAGCGCGCCCCCCCCCCCCTTTTCACCACGTAGGACACTATTTTGGATTTATTTTCATTTTCAGTACGTTATGTAATTTACCATTGCACTTAATGACGCTGGTTATTTAATGTAAATCCTGTATAATTTTCCCTTTTTGATTTACACATTGTATTTTGGTTCTGTGCTGTTGGAATTCTTCTTCTTCTTTTTTTTTTAATATATCACATTTCCAAACTAGTATTAATAGCGGATTTACATGTGTTCGTGGTTGTCTGTTTGATACACATCTGTCAGTATTAGGCAGCAGACGGTGCTTTATTAAGACGTACACCAAATACCTTTGAGGCGTAAGGGTGGGTTCTCTATGTCATGTGTTAGCAGCTGCTTCAGAAATATGGGTGTTACTGCTTCTACTCACCCTTATTTTGTACCATGGCACCGGCCTGGCGTAAAGATTTGCAGAGCGCGTTCTCGTCTCACGTGTTGCATCTCATCCTGATTTTATGCCATTTTTCAGATTTAGAGAAAATAACACCCTGATTGTGTGAGGCCTCTTTCATAATACTGTATATTGATCACAGTTTTGGGGGGTGGATGTGTGTTCAGTACTTCCTTAGGAAGGACAGAATTTCACAAAGAAACTTCCCACAATAATCTATGTTTACATACGTATTATACAAACAGCTGCTACTTCTATTCTGAATAAGTCACGTTCCATATTTGATACTTCCAGGTCAATGCTCATACGCAGCAAACGTTCAATTGTTTCTATATAATATACACATGCATTAAAGCAGCAATCCCACAGAAACCTGTAAGAGTTTAACTTGTCTCGTGTTAGCATCAAAGCAGCACTCCAAGCAACAGTATGGGTTTTATTTAATAGGTTGGTCTTTTCTCTGTAAAAACATAAAACCCATACAGATGCAAAAAAAAATCCCTATGTACAGTATATTAGGACAATGTTTGGGAACATGTCCCATGTACAAGGCCATAAAGAAGGATGAAATCAATGTAGATGCCACTCAAACATGCAGTAATGTCCTGCTAACCAATCCTATAATTATTTGCCTACAGTATCAATAGTAACAGTTTTGTGTCAGTGCTGTTCAATATTTGGTATGAGAGAATACACTTTGTGTTAATGAGAGTGGAGTATCAGTGCTGCCTCAGATCTACATGTTGCTAGCATTTCTATCCTTTCCACTATATTACAAGGCATATACCATACTAATACATATGTATTTGTCCTCTTTCTCCATAGGTATATATCATACAGGTAACCTGGTCAGACTCAACATCGCAAGCCATTTATAGAAGATACAGCAAATTCTTCGACCTTCAGGTAATTATTGAGTTAATTCTGCACATTGTATTTAACAATGTCCATCAAAATATGTATTTATTCAAAAATAAATAAATGTTTATGTGCTAGTAATAATTAACATTATCTAACCCATAGGAAAAAAAGGAACGTATTACTCGAGATCTCAAATACCGTAATCATAAACGTAGTAATTTGTTGGTACCAAGTAATGAAGAAAGGGGTACATTAAATTTTCGTTTTCTGACACATTAAGACAATTCTTTCATTTAAAAACACATTTTGAAATGAATATCACTTCAGCATGAGTATATGTTACGGTAGTTTGTTAATTCCCCCGTATGATTAATCCAAACCAGGGGTGGCCAACTCCAGTCCTCAAGGTGTCCTTTAGCAGGCTCTTCGACTGAGCCACTTGTGCTGAAGCAGGGATATCCTGAAAACCTGACCCGTTGGTGGCCCTTGAGGACTGGGGTTGGCCACCCCTGATCCAAACCATGTTCATCATAGATACATGAATGCTCGTTGTAAGTACTTTGGGGAATCGGAGGTCTGTGTTTGTCTGTGTGGGAGATATATGGAGGGGACAAGTGTAACAGCTGAAATAATCAGCTGGGGAAACAGTAGATTTCTCCAGACAGGTGACTTGGTCCTGAAAATCATGAGCTTCCTACTACAATTACGAAATTCAACTGGTATGGTAGGGATCTAGATTTAAAGCAGCAATACTACATTCACCCTTTTTTTCTTATTTGTATATGTAAAGCATGTGAAATTATAATTCTACATTCTTACCTAAGCCGGCAATCGTTTGGTGCTCCTGTTATAAATCTGTCAAAATCCTGATTGCGTGACTATCATAATGGCCGCCTATCAGTTCAATCAATCCTTCAGTCAGTATACCTCAGCAGCTACAATGTATCCGGATATTACTAAGGTGACATTATCTATTGTTAAAATTTACAACTCAAACGGCTGGGAACATTGGCAACACATTATCACCAACAGGAAAGTGTTGCAAAGATCTTGCACTGCTGGGAGGTGGGCTAAAACCTGATATAGAAATCAAAGGATGCGTTAAAACTCATTAAAAATGGCACTAAGAGTTGAATAAAAAAAAAGTAAATGAAAAAAATAATAGTCACAATTATCTAATAATACAGAACTGATTTATTTAAAAAACAAACAAAAAAAAATCCATATAAGATTTCCCATGTTTTGCTGCTTTAAGCATCTGCCTGCTATGAAACATGAAGCTCATGAAGCAAAAAGTATTCCTAATGTTACAAGTGTACAGCTTTTCTGCAGCTATTTGTGAACTAATTTACTACTTAGATCAGTAGAAGGTCTCTGCCGAAAAGTATCTCTGTAAGAAAACATTCTGAACATAAGCAGGCACTTCAATATATATTTTGAAGGTGACAATAACGTATTGGAAAATGCTGCGGAAGATGTTGGCGATTTGCCGATCAATGGTAATAATAATGACCATGTTAGACGTGGGAGGATTGATACATAATTGCCCTCTTCTTTCCCACAAAGACCCAGCAACACGCCGATCTGTAATGAGTTATTTCAGGCCTGCACAACTCCAGTCCTCAAGGGCCGCAAACAGGCCAGGTTTTCAGGATACCCCTACTTCAGCACAGCTGGCTCAATTAGTGGCTCAGTATGACTGAGCCACTAATTGAGCCAGCTGTGCTGAAGTAGGGATATCCTGAATACCTGGCCTGTTTGCGGCCCTCGAGGACTGGAGTTGTGCAGGCCTGATTGTTATTTGTTCCTATGGCATTAAAGGGGATCAGATACCAGTAATGATTTAGAGCAGGAGTGGCCAACTCCAGTCCTTAAGGGCCACCAACTGGTGAGGTTTTCAGGATATCCCTGCTTCAGCACAGATGGCTCAATCAGTGGCTCAATCTCCGACTAAGTCACTGATTGAGCCACTTGTGCTGAAGCAGGGATATCCTAAAAACCTGACCTGTTGGTGGCCCTTGAGGACGTGAGTTGGCCACCCCGTGATTTAGAGTCTCTCTGTGGGGACGGATGTTGTACGTTCTAAGCACGGATTACTGTTTCCTTTATAAATATTCTAAAACATGGCTTTATATCTGCATGGCTGCGATTGTGAGGGCTTTTGTTAACTTAGTTCAAACTCTAGTTCCATTTTCTTGTGCATGTTCCATGAGTCCCCTGGCCTTTCCTAGTCGATTTGAAAAAGTTCCCATCAGGCCAAACTTATCAATGGATTTAGTGTTTGGGACAGGAAGTGATGTCTCAATCTTGGAGAATGAGCCTTGAAAGGTCCTATTGATACGTAAATGGGTGCCTAGTGCCAGAGGAAAGCACCCAGTGCTCTAAAGTTTTGTCCCTGACAGAATTAGAAGTTAATTAAGCAGCTTTCTGATTTAACCCTAGTTTGCCTTGAATCTCTGAATTGCTTTCCAAGAACAAATCCCGTTTATGAGTGTTGGTCATAGCTGACAATCAAATGAGTATCTATTCCTTTTTATATATAGCTATGTAATAGTGAACTACTGTATATACTGTATCTTTAAAGGCTTAGTGGGCCTATCGCATGGTTTCCTTACACCCCCACCTACAAACTGAGACAACACCGTTTTGTGGAAGTAAAATTGGTCACAACTCTATTGCCTTAACAATACTTGAAAATAAACTGTCAGCCGGTCGCTAGTCATTTGTCGTCAGGCCTATTCTCGGTATCTTCCAGCGGGAGCCCTTCTCCAAACCGCCCTTATCTACCGTCCGGCCGGAGCCCTTCTCCAAAACGCCCTTATCTACCGTCCGGCCGGAGCCCTTCTCCAAACCGCCCTTATCTACCGTCCGACGGGAGCCCTTCTCCAAACCGCCCTTATCTACCGTCCGGCCGGAGCCCTTCTCCAAACCGCCCTTATCTACCGTCCGACGGGAGCCCTTCTCCAAACCGCCCTTATCTACCGTCCGGCCGGAGCCATCTCCAAAGCACCTTGTCATCTGCTCTCCCTAGGTCCCCCGTTTCATGGCCACCTGGGCCTAGCCACATAGGATAGAGCCCAGCTTCCTAAGATTGGTGCCAGGGGTACAGCATCCGACCACCTGCGTCGGTGCCTTCGGTCCGCAAAACCTTTTCAGGGTGACTGCCATCTGGGGCTCATCCGCATTTCGGGTATTCACGATATCCCCACAATGACTGGCCTGACAGTTCCGCCACCCAGAGGACCTATTAAGGCCACTTACTGGGGACTCACCTCACACAGCAAGCTGTGACCCTAAACCCTGACTGCTGATCGCTTGCAAAGGCCTGAGCATGTTATTAATAAAAATATCCATGCCCTCGTCCCCCCTTACCCAGCCATTGTATGTTCATGCTCTCCTGTGGGATTCCCAGCTGCAGACCCAGCGAGCTCGCCGCCCGCTCTCGGGCCCAGTAAATGAAAGAATGACCTATCAGCCAGACTTCCCGCGCTGCGCCTGCATCGCCCACTGTGAAGACAGAAAGCATGTTAGAACTGCACGATTATTTAATTACTCGCCTGCTGGGACCTAATGTACCCCTTGTAAGCATTTGATTTCCACCTCCCCAGTTCCTTAATCTGCGCGATAGGCACCACCGGCTCGTAGGCTAACGTTGCCGCTCCAATCTGAAATGAGTGGGTCCCAAAATTGTTGGTATCTATGCCTCCTGCCTCCAGGCAACGCTCAGAAATCCTTTTGAACTGAAATCTGGTTAGAGGAGTTGTATCTTTATGCGCCAGAAAACCTTGCCCCCATGCGACCTTATTCAAGCTCTGCAACCTCTCCCCCGTTACCGGCTCCCTCTTACCCCCCTGCTTGCGCTCCCCTCTGCCCCAACCAATCAGTATCCACCTGAGGAGGAATCCTTGGTGATATCTACCTGCCCCTGCAACTTCAGAAAAACTGCAATGCCCGCTAGCGTACACCCCGCCTTTGCCCTTGACATACCCGTCCGCTTGTGGGTAAGTAAAACATTGATTAGCTGATGGGCTCTGCTAGCCATACCGCTCCACTTGGAGGCCTTCCTGAAGCTGCTCCACTGTGGCCATGCATTGTTATATGTTTTCCACGTGCCGGGGACTAGCGATTGCTGCACCAAATCCATCAATCCCTCTGCTCTAACTGATACAGATAATTTGGGCAGGTCAAACTTCTTTCCTGCGCGTCTGGGGCTATTTTATTAAGCTTCCCTGGGACATGCTTTGCGTTAAAGTTTGTATTCCCCAGCATGCACTGCAGGACAAGCCAGCGCAACAACTTCTCACTGGTGGTAACATTGCCGATAGGCTGTTCACTCCTCTACCACCCCCAAATTGTCTGACCAGAATACTATATGCCGGTTTGCCAATTCCATGGCCCATAACTCCACTGCTACTATAATGGGGAACAACTCCAGGAAAGTCATGTTCTTAGTTAGCCCGGTCTCTGCTCAGTCAGCTGGCCATGGACCCGCACACCACTCCCCTCTAAAGTATGCTCCAAACCCGTGCCCCCCGATGCGTCAGTGAATAACTGCAGGGCGTCGCTGATCTCGCTGTCCTTGACCCACAGCCTTCTACCACTAAATTGCGTGAGATTTCACCCCCCCCCGCCATACCTCCAGGTCTGCCCTAAGCTCCCTAGTGATTTGAATATGATGTTGGGGCTTCTTTGCCCCCGCAGTGGCCCTTTCTAACCTGCGGTTAAATATCCTGCCCATGGGGATTACTCTGCAGGTGAAGTTTAGCAGACCCAGCAGTGACTGCATTAGTTTCAGGGTCACCTTCCTGGCCTCCCTGACCTGACCTGGGCTAGATCTAAGCTTCCTGACTTTGTCTGTGGGTAAGCGGGATTCCCTTGGCAGCGTGTCAATCTCTATACCGAGGAATTACAGTATTTCTATTGGACCCTCCATTTTCTCTACCGCTATGGGAACCCCCAATTCCTTCATAATCCCCTTAGTACTCTCTAGCAGCCTGTCGCACAGCAGGGAACCCGGGGGACCCACCAGCAGGAAGTCATCCAGATAGTAAAACCAGCACAGTTCCGCACTGACTATGCACCAGTGTAGGAAAGTACTAAATGACTCAAAGTAAGCGCATGAAATAGCTCAACCCAAGGGGAGACATCTATCAATGTAATACGCACCCTCAAATTTGCACCCTGTGAATCTGAAGCTGCTGGGGGCCAAAGGTAACAGCTGAAAGGCTGAAAAAAGAAAATAAGTGTTTACAGCGCTAATGCAAAATAAAATTAGTAATATTGATAATATTACAGTGACTACTACAAACTTTATCTTAAAAGTGAGGCTGCCTAGGCAGAAATGACCAACACAGATCAAACAATACTGACAATAAAAAACAAACAGCCGGCGCCTATAATAAAACAACTCGGTGAATAAATTCTGACCAATTGGAGATTCAATCACGGATATCAAACAGTTCTTGGAAAGATCTTGACTGAAGTCTCATAGCACAGACAGACAAACACGAAAGTCAAAAAAGACAAAGAAAAAAAATCATAGTGTAACCCTAAAAAATAAATAAACTTCAAACACATACAAAGAATAACCAAATAGCTATTACAATTTAATAAAACAATGTAAATGAATATAAAAAAAGACACAATTGCCTATTAGGGCTTGGGACAAGGATAGAACAAGTTCATCCGGTAGGAGTAAAATTAGAAGCATAATGTAAGTGTGATGGGGGTGACATTTTTACGGTTTGTAAAAGGAGCATTCAACACTAACTAAGCTCCATTTTGTTTTTCTCATTATTGGGACAGGGGTCCCTCCCGAGCAGTGCCCTATTTTTAGCTCTGGGAACCGCCCTGTTTCCTGAGATACTTATTTGTGAAGTTAGTAGTATAACTTATTGGTTTTTAAAGGCGATGATGTGATAGTTTCTTCTTGGCCTGCGATTTGGCAGCCATTTTATTTCCCCAGGAGGAGATTTAAACCGGTTAACGGCAGAACATCCCCTCTGTTTCTTCCTCCCATCCTACACCTCTTCCTAACTCTCCTCCTGCCTTCCTTGACTCTTTTTCCACTGTCTCAGAGGAGGATGTGTCGCTGTTGATCGCCTCCTCTCCCTCTACCACTTGCCCTCTTGACCCCATTCCCTCCCATCTCCTAAAACCTCTAGCTCCTACTATAATCCCTACGCTCACACACATTTTTAACTCCTCCCTCTGCTCTGGAACCTTTCCATCCTCCTTCAAACATGCAACAGTCATACCATTACTCAAGAACAGCAAGCTTGACCCTACCTGTCTTTCTAACTATCGACCTGTCTCCCTCCTGCCTTTTGCCTCTAAACTCCTTGAACGTCTTGTATTCTCTCGCTTGCTCCATTTTCTCAACACCTATTCTCTCCTAGACCCTCTACAATCTGGCTTCCGCTCTGCTCACTCCACCGAAACAGCCCTCACTAAAATAACTGATGACCTCCATGCTGCCAAAGACAGAGGTCATTACACTCTGCTCATATTACTCGACCTCTCTGCAGCATTTGACACAGTGGACCACCCTCTTCTCCTCCACATTCTCCATACTCTAGGTATTCGGAACAAAGCTCTATCCTGGATCTCATCCTACCTCTCCCATCGTACTTTCAGTGTCTCTTCTGCTAACACCTCCTCCTCCTCTATTGATCTCTCTGTGGGGGTACCCCAGGGCTCTGTCCTGGGACCTCTTCTCTTTTCTCTGTACACACTCTCTGTAGGTGACCTAATAACATCTTTTGGGTTTAATTATCACCTCTATGCCGACGACACACAAATATACTTTTCAACACCTGTCCTTACACCTGCTGTACAAACCAAAGTTTCTGAATGTCTCTCTGCTATATCATCCTGGATGTCCCTCCGCCGCCTTAAACTCAACATGGCTAAAACAGAGCTCCTCATACTTCCCCCCAAACCTGGCCCTACTACCTCCTTCCACATTACTGTTGGAACTACAATCATTCACCCAGTAGCCCAAGCACGCTGCCTAGGGGTCACACTCGACTCCTCTCTCACATTCGCCCCTCACATTCAAAAAGTTTCTAAAACTTGTCGCTTTTTCCTCCGCAATATAACAAAGATACGCCCTTTCCTCTGTTGCTCGACTGCTAAAACTCTGACTCAGGCCCTCATTCTCTCCCGTCTTGATTACTGTAACCTCCTGCTGTCCGGCCTTCCTGCCTCTCACCTGTCTCCCCTACAATCTATCCTAAACGCTGCTGCCAGAATCACTCTACTCTTTCCTAGATCTGTCTCAGCATCTCCCCTCATGAAATCCCTCTCCTGGCTTCCGATCAAATCCCGCATCTCACATTCCATTCTTCTCCTCACTTTTAAAGCTTTACATTCTTCTGCCCCTCCTTACATCTCATCCCTAATTTCTCGTTATGCACCATCCAGACTCTTGCGTTCTTCTCAAGGATGTCTTCTTTCTACCCCCTTTGTATCTAAAGCCCTCTCCCGCCTTAAACCTTTCTCACTTTCTGCCCCACACCTCTGGAATGCCCTTCCCCTCAGTACCCGACTAGCACCCTCTCTATCCACCTTTAAGACCACCTTAAGACACATTTGCTTAAAGAAGCATATGAATAGCACTGTGGATATTCTGAACACGATACATAAAGCTTGGCCCCCTGCAGACGCACTTACCAGAACTCCCTCCTACTGTCTCTGTACATTCTACCTACCAATTAGACTGTAAGCTCCTCGGGGCAGGGACTCCTCTTCCGAAATTTTACTTTTATGTCTAAAGCACTTATTCCCATGATCTGTTATTTATATTATCTGTTATTTATTTGATTACCACATGTATTACTACTGTGAAGCGCTATGTACATTAATGGCGCTATATAAATAAAGACATACAATACAATACAACTTCACCTGTAAGTATCTCTCTTATTGGGGGGTCCCAGAACTGAAAATAGTGTGTTTGGCCCTGGTTCCCAGCCTGTAAAAAAAAAAAATAGGGGCTAAGAAAAATGATGGGTGTAGTTCGTGGAAAAGAGAGAATTGGCCTCAGTTTTTTTTTAAGAGTTTGCCTTATCTAGTTGCACGTGTGATGGGCCTGCTCTCTGAAGACCTGCTTAGTTAACAAAGACTTGGGACAACTTTACAAAGAAAGAAAGACAAGTTAAAGGTTTAGATTCAAATATTAGGTAAGTAGTCGGCGCCGCTTGAGAATTCTACAAAACCAAAAATATATTGAGATTTATTAAAGGATAATTTAGTTTTTTTTAGTTTCTTAATACGGAATCCCCTGCTAAAACAACAACAACTCCGCCCATAATAGTTTCATTGCCTCTGAGGGCCTGAAGTGTTTGATCAATAGCTTCAGAAGACCTTTGGCTGCCCCTGTATTTTTGCTAGTGTTGCTAAATGGATTTTCAGAGTGTCCAAGATTAAGTCGTACTTTGAGGGTGGTGGGCTGGGATCATGTCATGGGCGATGTCATCAGGTATGTCATTTATGAATTGTATCCAAACATAGATTTAAAAAAAAACAAAAAACATGCTGCTTGATTTCAGGAACCATCATGCTAAATTTGGTCACAATATGTTGGAGGTATCCAAATACATAGAGAACAGACGAGCAACGTTCCAAAATATATAGTAGATACATCAATGTTTTGTACATTTTTATTTAACTATTGCAGACATGTTGTAATGATCATTTAGTGATATGATCTGTAATGCATGTCTAACAGGCTTTAACTTGCAAGTTATATGCGCGCCTTTCCGGTACAGTAATGGAATTGCTTGTAAGTTATTCATCCTACTGTAGACCAGAGAACAGCATTGTAGGTTTAATACAAGCTGTGTGCCCCCACATCTGAAGGTCAGCAGCTGGTTGACACAAGGCAGTATTTCTGAATTCGTTCTACGGATTAGAATGAACAAGTGGTTTAGCTGCAGTTTCCTTCTCTCAATTAAATATTAGTTTATTTTGTATGAAAGCAGCACTCCTCCTACTTGATTAGTTCTCTCATTTATCTGAAACGGGGATCCACTGGATCCGGACTGAAGTCCCCCGGTGAAGCTCTGCATCTCTGATCCCTTCTGGGAAATAATAATGGTTGCCGGCGAGAACGCAAACGAAGGTAACGTTGAGCACTGTGGCACAAAACTCAGTTTTTCCTGGAAGGAAAAGTTCATCATATCTCAAATAAACATTATAATTCTATATATAGTTAAATATCACCTGTGCTTAGAGCGCCACAGGTGGATCTTTGCTGCAGGAGTACACATAGTTACATAGTTTAGTTACATAGTTACATAGTAGATGAGGTTAAAAAAAGACATACGCCCATAAAGTTTAATCTATGCTAAATTTAGACGACAGATACTCTATCCTATATCTATACTTCCTTATTGATCCAGAGGAAGGGAAACAAAAAACCCAGTGTCATATCATCCAATGATATCTCATAAGGAGGAAAATAAATTCCTTCCTGACTCCAAGAATTGGCAACCAGATTAATCCCTGGATCAACATCCTTCCCATGTTTACTTATTTGGTATATAACTGTATACTTTCCTTTCTACACAATCCTTTTAAAGCGGCAATCCAAGCTAGCGATTTTTTTCCCCCCAAACTATTTTTAACATAGGATTGAAGCAGGGGGTCTCCGCAGCTGAACCCCATTCATTTCAGCTCTGGAAACCCCCTACTTCCCGAGATACTTACTTCCGGAGGGGGTGCCTGTAGCCACTCTGCCCGGCTAGCAGGGATCACTTAATGGCGGAGTTTAAAAGCTTCCCTTCCCTGCTGGCCAATAGGAAGCCATGACCTTATCCGATGAGCTTCCTATTGGCACGAGTGGCACGGTCTAAACCTCGGGGAGCAGGGGGTCCCCAGAGTTGAAGTTGATGGGCTTCCGCTCCGGTAACTCCCTGCTTCAAACCTATTCTAATAAATAATTACAAAAACTGCATGAATTGCTCCTTTAAACATGTGCCAAGGTTCTTAAGATGTTAAAATCCCATATGAAGGTTACAAGAACAGAAAGGAAGGGATTACTATAAAGTTAGATAAGTTGGGGGATTTATTATTATTTTATTTAGTGCAAAAAAAGTGAAGTCAAGTACAATATTCCCACCCCACAGGGTCCAACTGATATTTATTTCCTGCAGATGAGGACATTAAAGCAGCAGTCCAAGCTGACGTTTTTTATATTTTGATTTTTCCCCTTTAATATGAGCATCAATACAATCCACACACTGATAAGTAATTAGCTAAGTTGCCGATCGATCTGTTCTCCTGTGATCGATCGGCGAAGATTTGGCTTGGGGGTTCACTAAACGGCTGTCAGTGCAACAGAAGAGGACCAAAGATGCAAAGTTCTGTGAGGAAGATCATGTGACCAGGCAGTCACTAGATACAATTGGTGCACTGCTAGAGAGGGAGCAGGGATCAAAAAAGGGTGTGCCAGAGCCTGTTTCAGAAGAGGAAGGGGATGTGACTTTGTAAACGCTTGCTATAGAAACAAAAAATCCTTGTTACATTATAATACATTAACAATGTAATTCAGAGTTGTTTAAAAAAAAATGCTACAAGTATTTCTCATAGTACAGAACTGATTTATTTTTAAAAAAAAACCTCATATGTAGGATATTGCTTGGTCTGCAGCTTTAAGGGTTATCTTTTTAAATGCCCTCTCTGCCGTACAGTTTTTCTATAGATTTAGAAAGGAAACAGAGCTCACTTATTTTGTTGTGGAGTAATTAAAATACAAAGAAATCCTTTTGTGTGACCAGTGCTTGACCCCTGTACTTTTTTATGCTCCACAACATAAATGCTTTGCCGTGTGCGCTGAAGTTAGGTCAGGTTTGCAGTGACGGAGAAGGGCTTTGTTTAGTGTTGTAATGCAGACGTGTTTAAGTCTAGCCCAGGGGTGCTCAACTATAGAGCTCAAGCCCCCGCCCCCCCTCCCTCCCCCCCAACAGGTCAGGTTTTCAGGATATCCCAGCTTCATCACAGGTGGCTCAATCCGAGCCTCTGATTGAGCCACCTGTGCTGAAGCCGGGACTGTTTGAGCCACTTGTGCTGAAGCAGGGATATCCTGAAAACCTGACCTGCTTGAGCACCCCTGCTCTAACCCAATACCCAGGGCTCTCTCGCTTACAAACAAAATAAGTATATTTATGAGTCTTTTGTGAATGAATTTGGTGGTGCATTTACATTGTAACATCCTTGTCAAGCCTTCCCTTGGAAGATCATTGTATGTATTGTACAATAGTGTCTCTCTGATACAAACAGGGAGTCAGATTCCTTTTGGATCAAATCCGATGGTATAAGTGTAATGGTTTATAGTGACTTATAGTACAAGGGGAATTATCATAATATATATATTTTTTTTTTCTATATAGCAAATGGAAATATTACTGTATGCTCATGTGCATGTCTTAGACAGGTTTGCAGCCCCGCCTTTCACCATTATCACCCAGCACACAGCACTTCCACTGCAGCAAGGGATTCTGGGAAGTGACATGCAAAATCAGAAAAATGTTAACAATAATATTCATCACAATGATATATACATTACTACTATTAAGAACAGTAACAATTGTGCCATTAATAGAACCGATAGTAATAATGGTAATACTAATAATAAAAAACAGACATACAATCGGACAATACAGTCAAATAATAATATATACAGCTCAACCCCGTTATAGCGCGATCCTCGGGGGACATCCGACCGCGCTATAACCGGGGTCTCGCTATTTTTAAAAAAAAATGGCCACCGCGCGTCCGATCGGGGGGAGGGAGGAAGAGGTGGAGTGAGGCGCCGGCAGCCCTATACATCCCCCATCAGCCACCGTAACTCCCCTCGCACTTCCCCCTGCCAGCCCGCTCCGAAGTCCCCCCACCAGCCCAGCTCCAATGCCCCTTCCGCCAGTCCCGCTCCAATGCAGCCCCGTTCTGACCCCCCCGCCAGCCCTGCTCCGATGCCAGCCCGCTCCTATTCCCCCGCCAGCCCCGCACTGATGCCAGCCCGCTCCTATCCCCCCGCCAGCCCCGCTCCGATGCCATCCCCGCTCCAATGTCCCCCCGCCAGTCCCGCTCCGATGCCCCCCCGCCAGTCCCGCTCCGATGCCCCCCCGCCAGTCCCGCTCTGATGCCCCCCGCCAGCCCCGCTCCGATCCCCCCTCCCCCGCACCGATCCCCGCCAGTTGCCGACACCAAAGGTAGGGGGGTAGAGGGGGGGGGGGGCCTGTGTGTGTGTGTGTGTAGTGTGTGCAGTGTTCTGTGAGTGTGTACAGTGTGTTGTGAGTATGTGCAGTGTGTACTGTGAGTGTGTGCAGTGTGTGCAGTGTGTGCAGTGTGTGCAGTGTGTGTGTTTTTTTTAAATATTCGGGTTTCACGCTCAAACCGCGTTATATGCGGTTCCGCGTTATAGTGGATCGCGCTATAACGTGTTGAGCTGTAGTAGTTTAGTTCAGAGCAACATCTGAACGCTTTCTACTGTGTAGTGTCCAGCACTACAAAAGAAAATATACATAACTATCCGTGAAAAGACATAGAAAGAAATTAAGAGAGACGGTAAAGAGGGAGGGGGGAAAGGGAGTGGGAGCACCGTTCCGTCTCAGAAGCATATACTGTATTTATCCTTTAGTTGATATGCGTTGATCCACGGTCATTAATCTCCTATTATTGTTCAGTCATTAATCCAGGGGTCCCAAGTTTTATAGAATCTCTCAGTGGATGGTTTGAGAAAAGCTGTCAGCCTTTCCATCAGCATTATCTCATCGATCCTCCTTTCTACCAGACATCAGCCGTCTCGTTGGGTGGTTGAGGTCCTCTATTGGTTTTGCCAATAGGTAGATTAGGGCGTATAAAGGGATTTCGACCCCGGTTATGGTATCTATAATTTCTTCTATGTTTTTCCAGAATTTTTGTATAATTGGGCAGTTCCACCAAATGTGGACCATATCCCCGACTGATCTACATCCTCTCCAGCATTGATTGGAGGATTCGGGATATATCTGTTTGAGCCTTTTTGGTGTAAGATACCACTGATATATCATTTTATAAATGTTCTCTTTGGTTATAGTACCTATAGATGTTTTGGACGCATTCTCCCAGATATCGCTCCAATCCTCCCCATCAATTTCAGCTCCTAGTTCGCTGGCCCATTTAGACATATATTGATGGTCTGGGGTGTTTCCGGCTGCTTCGATCCCTGCATATATTTTTGTTATTAGGCTCTTCTGGTAGGTACCTTTATTGCACCAATGTTCGAAATCAGACATCTCAGGGAAGTCAAGTTTGCTTGATAGTTTGTAAAAGAAATGTCTGATTTGAAGGTACTTGACTGGGGACATTGCCGGGGCAACCTGACACAAAAGCCGCCTCAGGCCCCGGTACGGTTGTCCTGGCTCTCCCCCTGTCGGTGGCCCTAGCTGGACATCAACGATCTACATTGTCTTCACCTCCTTCCCTGGATTCCTTGACTTTGCCCAGCGTCCGTTATGGGGATTGTTCAGGGAGAGTGCTACATTTCCAACTACCTCATATGTTT
The DNA here is from genome assembly GCF_040206685.1 of Ascaphus truei. Classification (NCBI taxonomy): domain Eukaryota; kingdom Metazoa; phylum Chordata; class Amphibia; order Anura; family Ascaphidae; genus Ascaphus; species Ascaphus truei. The sequence goes on along the minus strand of NC_134490.1, from coordinate 70,665,870 downwards.
CCAAAAGGTGGACAGTGACTCCCCTCGCACTTCCCCCTGCCAGCCCGCTCCGAAGTCCCCCCACCAGCCCAGCTCCAATGCCCCTTCCGCCAGTCCCGCTCCAATGCAGCCCCGTTCTGACCCCCCCGCCAGCCCTGCTCCGATGCCAGCCCGCTCCTATTCCCCCGCCAGCCCCGCTCTGATGCCAGCCCGCTCCTATCCCCCCGCCAGCCCCGCTCCGATGCCATCCCCGCTCCAATGTCCCCCCGCCAGTCCCGCTCCGATGCCCCCCCGCCAGTCCCGCTCCGATGCCCCCCCGCCAGTCCCGCTCTGATGCCCCCCGCCAGCCCCGCTCCGATCCCCCCTCCCCCGCACCGATCCCCGCCAGTTGCCGACACCAAAGGTAGGGGGGTAGAGGGGGGGGGGCCTGTGTGTGTGTGTGTGTAGTGTGTGCAGTGTTCTGTGAGTGTGTACAGTGTGTTGTGAGTATGTGCAGTGTGTACTGTGAGTGTGTGCAGTGTGTGCAGTGTGTGCAGTGTGTGCAGTGTGTGCAGTGTGTGTGTTTTTTTTAAATATTCGGGTTTCACGCTCAAACCGCGTTATATGCGGTTCCGCGTTATAGTGGATCGCGCTATAACGTGTTGAGCTGTAGTAGTTTAGTTCAGAGCAACATCTGAACGCTTTCTACTGTGTAGTGTCCAGCACTACAAAAGAAAATATACATAACTATCCGTGAAAAGACATAGAAAGAAATTAAGAGAGACGGTAAAGAGGGAGGGGGGAAAGGGAGTGGGAGCACCGTTCCGTCTCAGAAGCATATACTGTATTTATCCTTTAGTTGATATGCGTTGATCCACGGTCATTAATCTCCTATTATTGTTCAGTCATTAATCCAGGGGTCCCAAGTTTTATAGAATCTCTCAGTGGATGGTTTGAGAAAAGCTGTCAGCCTTTCCATCAGCATTATCTCATCGATCCTCCTTTCTACCAGACATCAGCCGTCTCGTTGGGTGGTTGAGGTCCTCTATTGGTTTTGCCAATAGGTAGATTAGGGCGTATAAAGGGATTTCGACCCCGGTTATGGTATCTATAATTTCTTCTATGTTTTTCCAGAATTTTTGTATAATTGGGCAGTTCCACCAAATGTGGACCATATCCCCGACTGATCTACATCCTCTCCAGCATTGATTGGAGGATTCGGAATATATCTGTTTGAGCCTTTTTGGTGTAAGATACCACTGATATATCATTTTATAAATGTTCTCTTTGGTTATAGTACCTATAGATGTTTTGGACGCATTCTCCCAGATATCGCTCCAATCCTCCCCATCAATTTCAGCTCCTAGTTCGCTGGCCCATTTAGACATATATTGATGGTCTGGGGTGTTTCCGGCTGCTTCGATCCCTGCATATATTTTTGTTATTAGGCTCTTCTGGTAGGTACCTTTATTGCACCAATGTTCGAAATCAGACATCTCAGGGAAGTCAAGTTTGCTTGATAGTTTGTAAAAGAAATGTCTGATTTGAAGGTACTTGACTGGGGACATTGCCGGGGCAACCTGACACAAAAGCCGCCTCAGGCCCCGGTACGGTTGTCCTGGCTCTCCCCCTGTCGGTGGCCCTAGCTGGACATCAACGATCTACATTGTCTTCACCTCCTTCCCTGGATTCCTTGACTTTGCCCAGCGTCCGTTATGGGGATTGTTCAGGGAGAGTGCTACATTTCCAACTACCTCATATGTTTCCAAAAGGTGGACAGTGTGCAATGCCATCCAGAAATAGCTCATTTAGCATGTACCAGCTGGGTAGGAGTATGACTTCACATCCCAGAGCTAATCCATTCATTCATTATTTTCATTGCTAATTGCGTGTTGCAGATTTCGATCACACCGCCAAGTGGATGATTAAGAGGTTCCTCAGTTTAAACATAACTGAAGGTTTTTTTTTTTTCCTTTGGTCTGTTAAATTCCCAGAACACGTCAGGTGGTATGTTTATTTTTATTTCTAATACACACAATTGCTTTTAACAAGCTGTGAACATGCCATATTCTCATCCACCCTATAAAAGCTGTAAAGGGTTACTAATGCTAGGCAGAAGTGATCATTCCTCTATAGCACTGTTTTTCAACAGGGGTTGCTAGGAACCCTTGGGTTCCCCGGGCATCCATAAAGGGTTCCCTGCAATTTTCGGGTAATTTCAAAATAGTACCAAATACAGAAGAACTTACAATGCATCTGATCTCAGACACGCTATTAGAGAGGGTTGGGGTTCCTCAGATGTCACAATATAATTATATCACCCTCAACCAAAAAAAAGGTTAAAAACCCCACTGCTCCATAGTGACGCCTTTGCTTTTTATTATTGCGTAAATAGTTTTGAGATTAAGAATGGCCAATATTTGGACTTTTCTAAAGCAAATAAAAATACCACTGCAGCTAGGGATTCTGGGTAATGACATTCAAATGAGCACTCCCAGTGTGTCACTCTTTACTTGTAGTCCATTTTAACATGGACTCCTATAAGCGTATGCCTGCCGTATTACACAGCTTTTCCGGCACAGCCTGGGTTTCAGAAGTGCATGGCCAGAAAACCTACTCTCAGACAGGTGTTTCGATGTTTTGGGTCTCATCAGTGCGAGGTTCGTTGCTGGCTTTGAAACGTGAAGCTGGTAGTGGGTATAACCCAGTGGTTAGGGAACACCAGAATTTGATTGTGGAATTCTGGGGAACCCCAACCCTCGTCCCCGTCTCTCGCCCGCAGTGACCAGACGGCTGCTGTTGCTGGTGCCGGGTCACTGCTATGTGGGGCTGTCGCCACGCTGCCGGGTCAGGGACAGCTGGGAGAGTTATCCCAGCTCCCCCCCCCCCCCTGGCGGCCGCGGTACCCCTGAGGGGTGCTCGCGGAACCCCGGTTGAAAATCACTGGTATAACCAGACATTTTCTAAAAGAATCTTATTTAACTCTGGTTAGTGATATTGCGCTGCCGTTGCTACAGTATTTTCCTTTCAGCATGTAATGAGCTGTTACATAGTGTCTACCAGAAATAGTTTATATTCTGGGATAATTGCTGCTTTGCTATTCGGAGTTGTACTTTCCAACCTAAATTTGAAAAGCTATTAGACACATACTTTTACGAAGCATACATTAAAAATGCTAATAATGTGTTTTTTTTACATGTCTGAGTGCATTTCATTTGTTGCTGCTACATATGTTGCTAGGTTAGTACAGACGCAGTGCTAGGTCATTTGACAAGTTCAGTCTTATACTGATCAAAAACTCAATAGTTCAGCGTTTTAACCCCCAGGCTGCATAATGAGCTATGTGGAAGGCTCAGTACAGTAAGGCAAAATGCTACAGGATGTTGTGACTCAAATATAGTAACAAATCCCAGATGTCCAGAATTTTCAAAGAGATACTGAATGAGACATACTTATTCTTCAGTAGTGGAAACAGTTACTGGTGTCTTTTGAAAGTCATCCATACAAACTGTTCAAGAGGGGGGAAAAAACCCGGGAAACCAATTCATGCCTTTAACTCAGGGGTAGCCAACTCCAGTCATCAAGGGCCACCAACAGGTCAGGTTTACAGGATATCTCTGCTTCAGCACAGGTGGCTCAATCAGTGGCTCAGTCAATGCTCAGTGGCTCAGTCACTAGTGTGCAGAAGCAGGGATATCCTGAAAACCTGACCTGTTGGTGGCCCTTGATGACTCGAGTTGGCTACCCCTGGCCTAATACCTCACCGCAGCGGTGGGCAAAGTAGGGGGCGGTCAAGCTCATGCTGGCCACTCTGAAACATGTTGAGGCAATGTGTGTGCCTGCACGTGAGCGAGTGCCTGCTCGTGCTCGGCGCTTAGATGCTTGCAGAACAAGCAAATTTGATTTTGCCGCTGGCAAGCGCGTCAATGAGGGCGAACCAGCTCCGTGATGTTCTGGTCGCGCCCCCCAGACGGGCGCGTGCCTAGCCACGAATCGCCCGTCCGAGCAGGGCACAGCACACGGGCGCCAGCACGCCCGCTCCCTGCCTGGCCGCTGCCTTATGTGTCTGCAGTCCACCGCTCCCACACAACTTGGGAAGTTGATCTTTAGGGAATTTTAATAAATCTTTTAGTTCTAGAGAGCATGGGGATGATGATGTGGGAAATGAAGGTAATGTAAGCTGCTATTTATCTTCCTGGGTTTGAACAAGGCTTTCCATCTGGCTCCAGGAGACTATCCTCACAGATATATCTTGTACAGGTTACCTTGACACGTAGATCTTCTCCATGTTGAGACACAATTAATATACTGGCCTCTGTCTGCATTAAATTCTAAATCTGACCCAGTTAATAATCTGGCCTGGTCTGACCTATTCAGGTTACCCTGAACCAGCTGCGACGTGTACACTGGGATTAAGTACTGCACAATGTGCCACTACAATTGACTTCCTCCATAAATGTAATCATCCCCACAACTAACATTTTACTTTTAATTTGTTCCTTTGGAAATAAGGTGCGTTTTTAGCTGGGCTCTCACACTGCCTGCTTGTCAATCAGCTGTTTCCTGCTTGGCTTGTTTCTACTTTAAATAATTAGGAATCGCATTGCTTAGCTCGCCCTTAGTGGAGCGCCCGTAACACACAGTAACACCACACAAAAGGGTGTAGCCAGGGGAAAATAAACTCCTCCCAAGTCTCCGCTCACCATGTTTACCAACTAACTTTAAATAATGGTGCAAAAATACGCATAGGTGTCAGGTTTAGATGAAAAGAAGGCATCAATTTCCCATATGTATCTCTTTAAACATGTCACTGGCATTAGTTCACCTTGGTCCTGGGGGGGATTGGCCCTTTAAGAGTGCAGATCTCCCTGATTTAAAAAAGGAATCAAGATTTAGGGGTACATTCTAGCTTAGGGGTGGCCAACTTTAGTCTTCAAGGGCCACCAACAGGTCAGGTGTTCAGCAATATATTCTTGCTTCAGCACATGTGGCTCAGTTGAAGACTGAGCCACCTATGCTGCAGCAGGAATATCCTGAAAACCTGACCTGTTGGTGGCCCTTGAGGACTGGTGTTGGCCACTCCTGCTCTAGATGCTCCGAACTGGCCGTTCAGTCAAAATTTTCAAGCGCAGGTCCCCAATGACTTGAGTGTAACATGCCCTTGAGAGTATATAGAATAAGCCCCTTAACCTTTATCACGTCACTGCCATTAGTTCCCTTTCCTGCGTCTTTAAACAAACAAACAGTAGGCTTGGGATGTAGATGTGGGTTTGTGCAGCATTCTCTGCTGGGAAGATCATGTCCGTGTTTCTGAGATGCGTTTGAACACAGCGGGAGCGGAATGCTGCACTCTGCTGTGAGCAGGAAAACCCATGAGCCTGAAAGGGAAACTGACATCACAGTGTGTAATTACCCCTGCTCTCGTGTTACAGGCGGGGAGGGGAGGGGAGTCCCAAACAAAGGGAGAGGCAATTTGTGTCAAACATGTAACCACAATCTGAAACATTTAGCTCATTTTAATCACCAGTCCTTCCAAGTGCACAGCTTCCCGTTCTTTTCTCTTTGCAATCCGCATTTAGTACTTTATTGTGCAGCAAATAAACGTATCACGTGTGAGCGCATTCACATGTCTCAGACTGGTCTGCAATCCTGCCTTTCCCCATTAGCTCTTAGCACAGGGGGGCTCAACTCCAGTCCTCAAGCTCCCCCAACAGGTTAGGTTTTCAGGATATCCCTGCGTCAGCACAGCTCCGTCTCGACTGAGCCCTGATTGAGCCACCTGTGCTGAAGCAGGGACTGATAGAGCCATCTTTGCTGAAGCTGGGATATCCTGAAAACCTGACCTGTTGGGGTGGCTTGAGGACTGGAGTTGAGCACCCTTGTCTAAGCATACAGCGCGCACCCTCTCATTCCACTCAAATGAGTGTAGATTGAATCACACCCTCGATCGGGACGCAACTCTGTCTGGAGCGCACGCGCGGATGAGGTCCCGCCCAAGTCCACAGGAAATTCTAAACAGGAGTTAGATTAAAAAATCCAATGGTAAGCCTTCAAACCCCATAGGTATTAACGTGTAGGTAAAGGCAAGTACAGTAGGGCCCCGCTTCTCGGTGTTCCGCCAATATGGCGGTACTGTTTCCTGACTGCAGTCATGTTTCCGTGCATGCGCAGAAGGGAACGCCAACTTCACGCATGCGCAGAAGGGGCCACCCGACTGCGCGCATGCGCAGAATGCTGCATTCTGGGATGGAGTAGGAGGGAGGAGGGATGGGAAATCACCGGTGAACATAGCATTTGTACGCTCTGCACAAAAAAAGCTATGTTCCGCTTTTCGGCGATTTCCGCTTTTTGGCGGGGCCTGGAACCAAACCCGTCGTGTGAGTGGGGCCCGCCTGTTCATAATAGCTCTATCCAACGTGTTTCGTAGCGGATGCTATTTCATCAGGGAATAGTATGGTAATGGTAGTGTGTACAGTACTATTTAATTCCTTCTGCAAGCAGGGATTAGTTGAAAATATAATTGCAATGAATAAATACAATATTACCTGCAATTAATTGTGTAATACAAACATATTGAAAAACATCCAATATAACAGGAGGGGGGGGAGAAAGAGCAACATTCTGGGGAAGGGAGAAAGAGAGAGACATTCTGGGGGAGGGAGAAAGAGAGAGACATTCTGGGGGAGGGAGAAAGAGAGAGACATTCTGGGGGAGGGAGAAAGAGAGAGACAAAGAGACATGGCAGGGCATAGTAGACCAAGTATACTTATGTTGTAGCTATTATTAGGGGCTTTATTCTTCACATTTGTCCTGGGCCCAATAAGACGTGATGGCGTCCCTGTATGTACGCGTGGGGAATATGCTAAACAGCAATGTCACCTTCAAATAGTTCTGCCTGGGAAAGGCCTAATTTTCAAAACAAAAACGTGCTATGCCCTCCTTAATGTGGAACGAAGGCATTTCGGCGTTTATTTTTTTATTTTATTTTTTGTACAATCTCTGTTTACTTTATACATTTTTTTTAAAATATCTCCAAAAAAAATCTGTTTTTCAGCCGTTTGCTATTTTTTTTATTGTTACATATTATTAAAAAAAAAAAACCAGTACAGCCGGTCCATGCTTATCCATCGGATAACCAGTTCCAGCATCGGATAATGCGCCCAGCGGACTGGATTATGTGCCATTGGATAAGGCATTCGACGGAAAGCGGGCCGTAGGATACCGAGGACCACGTGTATCTGTTTGGCTTGGTTCATTTTTCACCACACACATCAAATAGCAAAGATGCCACCTGACATGGTAACGGGGGTCGGTATGTTTGGGAAAGGGGTTCAAGTGTTTACTCGTTTAAAACCGGAAAACGGAATCCCTAAATATAGCGCAGCTGGTGCGCCACCCGGTAATGTTATTTGCATTATAATTTATTTATTGGCTTTTGGCAAATTCAAACAAGCCCAGCCCTTCCCTACTGTCTGCAACATTTAATAATTACATTTTAATAGCACAAAACACCTGGTATGTTTAATTGCGACCATAAAGATATGTAAATATCAGTCCCCATTTGTTATTGAAAAAAAAAAGATTTTCTTTATTCCTTAAAGCAGCAGTCAAGCAGCTGGTTTATCCCCCCCTCCCCCTTTAATATGTGCATCAATACAATCCACACAATGATAATTAATTAGCTAAGTTGCCGATCGATCCGTTCTCCTGTGATCAATCTGCGAAGATTCGGCTCGGGGGTTCGCTAAATGGCTGTCAATGCAGCAGAAGAGGACCAAATATGCAAAGTTCTGTGAGGAAGATCATGTGACCAGGCAGTCACTAGATACAATTGGTGCACTGCTAGAGAGAGAGCAGGGCTCAAAGTGTTTGCCAGAGTCTGTTTCAGAAGAGGAAGGGGATGTGACTTTGTAAATGGTTGCTATAAAAACAAAAAATGCTAGTTACATTATAATACATTAAAAATGTATTTTAGAGTTGTTTAAAAAAATGCTACAAGTATCTTCTCACAGTACAGAACTGATTTATTTAAAAAAAAAATTAAAAAAACCCACACAAATGTACTGTAGGATATTGCCTGGTCTGCAGCTTTAAAGGTAAATGCACCAAATTCTATAACAGTATATATATGCAGTGGTTGACAAATCACCAAAAAATCTACTCGCCACACAAAAAAATCTACCCGCCACCTAGTACCAAACGTGTGCTGCTTGGGCCAATATTTACTCGCCCGGGGGTTAAATCCACTCGCCCGGGGCGAGCAAATGTATAGGTTTGTCGAACACTGTATATATATATATATATATATATATATATATATATATATATATATATATGTGTGTGTAAACAGTATATACTCTTCATAAATAAGGCGCGAATCACAGGAATGCTAATATTTATAGACACAATTTTTTCAGCGCAGACTTCTTCATACGTAGCCCTCGGATGTAATTTATGGGAATTACTATGGGGGCATATTAATCGACCTGAATGCTCTTTGTACTCTGTGTCATAAATGACATCACCAATCAAATATGCCAAATTCCTGCTGATATGAAGAATGTCTCATATATTTTATTTTACATGCGTTATGCAAAGTAAATACATATATTTTATTTTACATGCGTTATGCAAAGTAAATACATATATTTTATTTTACATGCGTTATGCAAAGTAAATACATATATTTTATTTTACGTGTTATGCAAAGTAAATACATATATTTTATTTTACGTGTTATGCAAAGTAAATACATATATTTTATTTTACGTGTTATGCAAAGTAAATACATATATTTTATTTTACATGCGTTATGCAAAGTAAATACATATATTTTATTTTACGTGTTATGCAAAGTAAATACATATATTTTATTTTACGTGTTATGCAAAGTAAATACATATTTTATTTTACGTGTTATGCAAAGTAAATACATATATTTTATTTTACGTGTTATGCAAAGTACTGTAAATACATATATTTTATTACTTTGAGGCTAAATTTAAAAAGGTCACATTGAAATGTGAGCCTTAAAGAAGCGATCTCCACTGCTTAACTAAACAAAAACAGCCTGTCTTTTTCAGCACCCTTTAAATCTGCAGGTCCTGTGTGCGGGTAACTGTGCTATTTTACATTAATCAGACGGAATAATAATTAGTATATTTTGGATGCCTCTTTATTATATTGAGTGCACATTGCTAGTATGTGTAGCAGGTATCTAGTATACTACCTGTCTTATAAATTAGCTGTCTATTTCTAATCCCAGCTAACACCCAGATGAATGAATGTCTCTTTATCATTCACCTATTTTGAAAACATATGAATTGCCAGGGTGTTGCTAATTCTGGGTTGTGAAGCTATTGTTGACACACAGAGGCTTAAACTTCAGTTGGTTATAGGACATTAAGTGAGCAACATATAGATTTCAGCTACATTAGAAAGGGAAAGAAATACAGAAGGGAAAACTAAAGTACATTGGACAGCGGATCAGAAAAGGGAAGATTGAGATGAATAGGTGGAAAGTGAAAAAAGTGCTGAGGAGAAAGACATCTATACGGAAAGCAAAGGTGAGTGACTCACCTGTAACGAGTCAATGAGCCGCGATAAAGCCAATCAGGCACTATTTAGGGGTTATTAGAGTGTCTATGTGAGTGATTGAGGTGGGGTTATTGGCTGTTGATGATTGATCCAGCTTGGGGGATTGGGGGCAGTATATATGGGCAGCCTGGTCCCTGCGTTGCCCATGTGCTTAACCTGGCAGTCAAGTGTTTCCTGGGTAAGGAATTGTAAGAGGTCTCGTGTGTAGCCTGCAAGATCTGTAGCAGCTCATTCGCAGCTTGCAACATTATCAGGTGAAAGTCCCATGGGTGCCAAAATACTGATATGTAAATAATTGAGTAATGTTTTATTCTGTTTAAACCTATTTAAACCTATTTAGGTTTTAAGGAAACCCCAGCTTCAGCACAAGTGGCTCATTCAATAGCTCAGCCACCTGTGCTGAAGTAGGGACTGACTGAGCCACCTGTGCTGATGCTGGGATATCCTTAAAACTTGACCTATGGGGGGGGGGGGGGGATTGAGGACTGGAGTTGAGAACCCCCGAGGTTACATGACATAAACATAATATGGGCTACAAAGCACAGGAAGGTGCATGTTAGCCAGACATGTTATTGTGCTTTTGGGCTAGTTCTTCAAACAATGTAACAGTCAGCAAGGACTGGCCACAATAAGTGCAGGTAGTGAAGTTTACATTTCAGTTATCCAGAATAGGCAAGTACCAGCAAACGTTTTAGGCAACAGTAAGCACTTACTTTGTAGGAAAAGTATATTGAGCCGTTTGGAAAACATTACCATTTTGGGACCACGAATCCTCACTGAGGAGTTGACCATATAAATCAGTGGTTTCCAACCTTTTTTTTTTGCTAAGGAACCATATGTGAAATTCTGAGGAACTCTGCCCCTTCTAATAGCGCGCGGCTGAGATCAGATGCATTGTAAGGAACCCCAGCCCTCTCTAATAGCACGTCTGAGATCTGATGCATTGTAAGGAACCCCAACCCTCTCTAATAGCGCGTCTGTGATCAGATGCATTGTAAGGAACCCCAAACCCTCTCTAATAGCGCGTCTGAGATCAGATGCATTGTAAGGAACCCCAACCCTCTCTAATAGCGTGTCGGAGATCAGATGCATTGTAAATTATATTGTATTTGGTACAATTTTAAAATGACCTGAAAATTAGAGGGAACTCTGTAGGGAGGCCCGGGCAACCCAAGGGTTCCTAGGAGCCCTGGTTGGAAAACACTGATCTAAATGCATAAGCACTGCTTTAGTATTTTGTATACATTTATTAAATATTGGCTTCTCATGGCTCACCAGTACTTTCCTCTGCGAAACATTAGAAAGTAGCAATAAATGTAAACGCTCCCAAATGGTCACCGTTGAACTTTTACATCAGCTGAAATGTCCATTCAGCGAGAAATGGTCGTTGGTTCATTGTATTGCAGAAATAAACATTGCTTCCGTCTGATGGGGCTTCCAGCATTATTAGCAGCTGGGGAACAGAAGTTATTACGGAAAATGTAGGAGCCTGTTTTAGTAACTTTGAAGAGCTCTTTGTTGAATATATCTAACTACAAACCCAGAACACGATCAGAAGATTCACCATGTCACTGCCAGACGGCCCTCCCTGACAGTTAATTTAACACCTTCAGTGCTATAGTTTCATGCCAAGTAACATGCGTGGGCTCTTCTAGCACTTGGGATCATTTTGCAGTTGTCTGTAAAAAGGGTGCATAACTCCAGTCCTCGACGCCCAACAGGTCAGGATTTCAGTATATCCCTGCTTCAACACAGGTGGCTCAGTCTTCGTTGCTTGACAACCTTCTTCGTACTAGCTGTAAAGTCCCTTGTCTGAAACAGGAGTTGTTAGTTTTTGTTAATTAGGTCATGTTTATGATTCATACATTAGATATTGATATGACTTATCCATAAGCGTAATGGTATTATTAAGCAGGGTGTACATTTTGCCACACCTTGTATAAATGATAGTGCAATTATATATTTTTGTATTGTTACTAAAACTGCACTGCTACTTTCTTGGACTATATATATATATTATACATACACATACACACATACACACATACACACACATACCACAATTTCAAATCCAACTGAACTATAGACCAGGTTTAAAATTTGGGTTCATTGATGATGTATTGTTCATTAGGCTTTAGTCTAAGAGAACAGGCAATGTTTGGGAAAGATTAATAAAAAAGGAAACTCTTAATATTATGTTGGGTACCACAAAATCACAGCCAGTCTTTTGGAGAATATAATAGTTGCTTTGATCTCAACCCATCGTTTAGAGCAGGGGCGTACAACTCCAGTCCTCAAGCACCCCCAGGTCAGGTATTCAGGATATCCCTGCTTCAGCACAGGTGGCTCAGAGGCTCAGTCACAGGGACTGATTGAAGCACGTGTGCTGAAGCAGGGATATCCTGAAGACCTGTTGGGGAGGCGTGAGGACCGGAGTTGAGCACCCCTTGATTTAAAGCCTGTGCTAGAGTACCATAATATTAATTGGCTCCCCTGCACGGCTTTATGAGGCTGTAAGGCCTTGGAAGAGCAAGTCCCCCACCAGGAAAAGGTGGACTTAAATTATATTTGTTCATTCTGGTTTTTTTTTTTTTTGCCTCACCATATACATTTCTAAATATTAATTAGCAGATCCTGAAGCAAATAGGAATTGCTTCATTCTTTTTCATTATAAACCACTTTGGGAAATATATTTCAGATGTGACATATATGGGAGTCCAAGATCCTGACTGCTGCCCCCCACGTCCATCCTATTGCTAATATTTATATTCTCTTGGTATGGTTTAAGCCTCATCTGGAGGACGGAGAACTTCAAAGGCTTTGCCGCCACATGGGAGATCTGCGATATACCACTCGAGCATGTCTGAAACCTGCAGCGTGGAAACAGACATGATCAAATCACTGCACCTGTTCAACAAGAGGGGGAGCTTTTTGTTTTCAATAGCAACCCAGTTGGATGGGTTCCAGTGCATTTGGCATAATGGGAATAGGAGAGAGCGGTAATGCTGCAGCCTCAGCCAAAATAAAGAAAAATTGGCCTTTTGGAGGAACAATAACTTACAGCTGGAGTGCAGAAAATGTAACCTTTTTTTTTTAGGTGAGCCGAGGGAGATTCATGTAAAGCTCATTAAACAGAAGAGGTTGGCAACTTTGCTGTTGGCAAAATAAGTTATTATTCTGCCTTTGGATAAATTCTCTTTGGGTTCTTTCCTACTCTGCAGAATGTGTTCTATAGGTGCCACTTATTCCACATCTCTGTGTGTGTTGCTCTTCCCTTCTGGCAGATGTGCAGCTTGTTACCCTTAACAGGGGGGGCTCAACTCCCGTCCTCAAGCCCCCACAACAGGTCAGGTTTATAGCTAACCAAGCTTCAGAACAGGTGGCTCAATCAATGGCTCAGTCGAAGACTGAGCCACCCGTGCTGAAGCAGGGAGTGACACAGCCACCTGTGCTGAAGCAGGGATATCCTGAAAACCTGACCTGTGGGGGGAGAGAGGTTGAGAACTGAAGTTGAGCACCCCTGGGTTAAGGCATTTGCATTTAACCCATAAAACACTAAATACTATTAGTTTACTTTGCTTAGCAGGTCTTAGCTGCAAAATACTGTTGTGTTTTTATGTGTAGGATGATGGCATTTTTATTAGTAGGTATCCTTACAAATCAGGATACCAAAGAAAGGTCATGTCTGTCGCAATAAACTAATAGAAGGCATAGGTTTTATAGGTCTAGTTTCATATGTTTGATACAATACGATGTTTAAAAAGTTTCATTTATAAAAGTTTGCCATTTTTTTTTTATTTACTACAAGGAATGTGATTTGGGGGTGTCAATCTTTGCTCTATCCTACTGATAAGGTCATCAGTCAGAAGCAATTAGTGCAGTGGTGGGCAACTCCAGTCCTCAAGGAACACCAACAAGTCACGTTTTCAGGATATCCCTGCTTCAGCACAGGTGGCTCAATCAGTCGAAGACTGAGCCACTGATTGAGCCACCTATGCTGAATCTGGGATATCCTGAAAACCTTGCCTGTTGGTGGTCCTTGAGGACTGGAGTTGCCCCCCCCTGAATTAACATTTGGGTCGATGATATGGGCGTAGCAATGCAATGAAAACGGCAATAATAGCCACCCTAAACTTCAATATACAAACGTTGTCAGGATACACTTTCAGACACCTTGTTTTGTCCTATTAAACGTACCAGTGCTATTCATACAGCCTTGTTCCTAGGAAGGACGGCACCTTTATATGACCTGCACTATCCCTCTGTCAGTGTGCTGAAATCTAAATCTCCTCCCAGATCTCCCGAGCGACGTCACGTTAGCTATAAATGACAACGCCACACACATGCCAGGGACACGCCTCAGCTCTGCGATGGACGCCTACAGATGGAACGTATTCTATTTACAATGTTCATTTTGCTGACTGCTGTACAAAAACTCCCATGTGAATATTACAGGCTATCTGATTACATGCACAGCTGTATGTGTCCGTATGCTGCAACTGATGGGGTTCCATTTCTGAACTGTTTTTAATCACATCCACTTAAAGTATTTAACTGAGAAGGTTGATTTGAGTTTGGCTTGATCATGTTTCACCAAATCGATACTGCCTGTAGAGTATTGTGTGCGTCTGTAAATCAACAAGCTTCTCCATGCCATAAAAGAAATGTATGGCAAAGGTCTTCTAACAATCTGTATTTCATCAGGAGAAAGGAATTGTAACCCCTTCAGTGTTACATTAGCTATATACAATGGGCATCTCAGATTGTGGAGGAGTTTCATCAGTGTAACTTGAAAACGTTTAAGTGTTAGAGCAGCGGTGGCCAACTCCAGTCCTCAAGGGCCAACAACAGGTCAGGTTTTAAAGATATCCCTGCTTCAGCACAGGTGGCTTAGTCAATTACTGAACTACTGATTGAGCCACCTGTGCTGAAGCTGGGATATCCAAATATATATATATATATATATATATATATATATATATATATATATATATAACATACGAACCAGCCCAAAGACCAGTAGAGAGACAGCATCCAACGAGGGATAATCCAAAATAATCTGTATTGAGATAAACAGATACACCACAGCCAACGTTTCGGTCTCACAGGGAGTCCTTCCTCAGGGCCGTGTGAGACCGAAACGTTGGCTTTCGTGTATCTGTTTATCTCAATACAGATTATTTTGGATTATCCCTCGTTGGTTGCTGTCTCTCTACTGGTCTTTGGGCTAGTTCGTATGTTATGTGGATTCCTATGGGACTAGCAACTGCCTTTTGCCTTACATTAGAGTGCTGACTGCTTGCTTTATATATATATATATATATATATATATATATATATATATATATATATATATATATATATACACACACACACTATGTCATAAATGAAAACATGCCTTGTTAAAAAATATATATTAAATGTGATGCATTGAAATAAGCATTGTACACTACAAAAAAATGTTTTTTTCACAACTATATACAAGTAATGGACAATACATCAGAAATGTATCTCCATAAATTATCATTGATATTTCTGTCATGGTATGAATTAAAGTTTCACGTTTGTAAACCTCAGAAATCTAATTTTCAATATTTGAGTTGTCCATATTCTCACAGCAAGCACAACTCAACTGACAAAAAGCCATTTGAACAGTACCCAGGCAGAATAGCTTACTAAATTTTAATTGGCTGTTAGCCGCTCACATGACCAAGTTGTCTCGCTGCAATGGCAAACAAGTTTGTCTCCTCTGCTTTTGGTATCCTGGTATCTCACGTGCAAGCTCACGCTCGCTATGGCCATGCGCTTTGGAATACACACGCTTGTTTGTAGCACGAGCTATGTAGCTCGCTCCGTATCTTGCACTATGGCCGAGGCCTTTTTTGCATTAGAGACGCAGGTCTGTTACAATATCTTATTTCTTAATATTACTGCTCTGTAATTGCACTTCTGTTTTTGATGACCACGGTTAGAAATGTAAACGCCGCCCCTCATATACAGCACAGATGAATTTAAAGTTAGAATGTGCAATTTTTTTTACATTAATTTATTATTTCAATTGAACATGTAAGTGACAAAATTTTACATGTCAATAATCTTAACTTCTATACAAGAAAGCAAACTTAATTTTCCAGGGACTAGACACCTACCTGATTTAAAATATTCTTAACTTTGTGTGTCATTCCAAAGAAACACATTCTAAATGACGTTTGGGGGGTTTCTGGAATAAGGAATTCGTCGTCTGAAAAGAAGTGGTAAATTGGTACAGAATACCTCTTATGAGTACGTTCACGTCTCGAACAGCAGGTCTGCAAACCTGCTTTTCCCGGCGCGCTCATGCTGGCCGCGATGAAACACATTATGGCAATGTGTGTGGCCAGCGTGAGCAAGCGCCTGAGCATGCTCGGCGCTTACCTGCTTGCAGAGCAAGCAAATTTGAATTTGACGCTCACGCGCCACGTGAGCGGTTTGCCCAATGAGGGCGAACCAGCACCATGATGTCTTGACCGCGCCCTGCACCTAGCTGGCCACGAATCGCCCGTTTGAGCACGGTGCAGCACACGAGCTCCAGCATGCCCGCTCCCTGCCTGGCCGCAGCCCTAGGCTGACGCCCCGGTGTCAACGCTGCACGCGCGCCTGGCAGGATGGCGGCGCATGCAGCTGTGATCCCAGGTCTGCGGTGAGCTACAGGGGGAAAGGCGGGGGGGGGGGGCGCAGCCCTGTTGTCACCAGACAGGTTCATCCTCATTGGCTGAACCGCTGGGGGGCGTGGCCAGCATTTCGTCGCAAGTCCTAAACACAGTTTTCCTGTCTTCAGACAAATCTGATCACGTAGCGTGGCGGGCAAGACAGGTAATGGGCCCGGCCCCATTGAGGGACGGTTCTTGTCCTTGCAGCACCCGCCATAGCACGTGCTGCAGCAGGCACAGAGGGCCTAGCCTTAGCATGCAATTCACTGCAGCCAGGGATTCTGGGTAATGACATGCAAGTGAGCACAGCTTCTAGTCCTATTAACATAGACCTCTACAAGCCTGCTGTATTGCACAGCCTGGGTTACTATACAGTGTACAGTGGAGGGTTTTTGTCACCTTTTTTACTCGCCATAACGTATTTTGTGTACATAATACCTGTATTTCATGCAAGCACATTAAACATAGGTATACAGTAGGTCTTCTCTGGTATGCTACACAATTTGCTTCCAAAACAACTAGCAGAAAACTTTAGTTGAATGTCCTCTTGGGAGGTTGACTTCATCATATTGAAGTTTCTCAGTTTAATCACGGCATGATTTTTCCAAATTTGTTTCCCACGCAGCTGTTTTCCTGTATTTTGTGAGCAGGAGTAAGTTATCAGTCAAAGTTGATGCTTGTGAACGTCACAAAGCGAATTGAGGTTTTTAACTAAATGAAAGACAGAAGCTCAAAGACGAGATTGATTACTGGGGTAACTTAAAAAGATGTATAAGTGAACAATCTCTTTGTGTTCAAAGTAAATCTTTCTCACACTTGGTAATCCATTCAAATAGACACAAGGAACCCACTGCTTCTCCTTAAAAGAACCCTCAGGACAGTGTAACGTTTTGGCAAATGACTCAGTGAAAGGCAACAAAGAGATAATAGTGGTCAAGACAAAGATGTGGCAGTTTAGGCATAGTTCAGCAATTAGTACAGTTACAAAAATAATGTGGTTTCTGAACGTGGTCACAATTAGCAGTCGCAATTAATATGACCCACCATAAAACAGAAATTAAAAGAACACCTTATCATAAGAATTGTGTATTAATGTAACAGTCAGTATATCAATAACAGCGTCATACTTTTTGCAGTTACATCAAAGATTGAAAATCAAACAGCATCCGTCTGATCTTATATCGAAAATACAAAAGATTTCTTAATCCATAAGCTTTCAACGTCTCGGTCCCACTTTGGACTGTTTTCAAGATTAGAAATGAATGGTACAGTGTTGCTACTTGTAGAATCGAGACGCCACGTGTTGGGGGACGGAAGGGGAATCACTCCACATCACGTGTGGGAGCACGGGGTGGGACTCTGAAAGTCGGCGCCACGACCATCATTTGTAACCATCGTTACAAAATAACGATTTCTATCATAAGGGACATCGTGATAAAAAAAAAAAATGCAAGAGCTGGTCCTATTTATATACCAGTGCGTGAAGTGCATAGAATAAAACAATGAGATTATAATACAAATGTTACATTAGTAAAGATGTAAAAACAATAGCAACTAACGACACTCAGTGACAGACAGTTTTGTGGCTTTGATGACCACATAGAGACTGCTGCCCAGTTTCAATGCTAAGCAACTGTGCTACAGAGCAAAGGTGCTGCCACCTACAATCAGATTTTGTCTCACCATTGCAGTAGTTGCTTTCTAAAACTCATAGAGCCATATTTACTAAGTAGTGCTATTCCATAAAACACCAGAAGTTACCTTATATCATACCACTGCTTAGTAAATATGGACCGTCGCCCATCATGTTGTGTGATTGCATACCCACCTTGAAACAGATTGATCCATTGATAGTGGCTATTTTTCAACAGCGTGAATTTTGCCAGATAGAATATTTGATACTGTGCAAATGAGACCAGCATGCTAGCCAGTCACTCCAATTCCATTCATAGAAACACAAGCAGTCAAGATGTAGGTGATGGCTTTTTATTGGGCAGCTTTAATTTTTGGACCATGTTTTGGAAGTTGAAATGCCTTTGTCAGGTCCTTGGCAGCAAGTGACTTGTGAGAAGAACTCCCTCCGTATATTATAGAGCAGAATGAGTTTTCCAGCTCCAGATTTTTCCAGTGTAATACCATCCATTTGACAACCCATAACTCTTATAAGTTGAAGGGAAATTTGCCTTGGAATTCAGCCAGTTTTAAGGATACCGTAACATTTTAGTGGTGGAAATGTATGTATGTATAACACACACAGAAGATACCGCATGCACGCCAAAAATATAAGGTACCCAAAGGCCAGCTGATCAGCACCTGCTGGTGGTACTCCAGGGATGAGGATAATGTAACAACAACAAAAAGATTCCCAATGGGAAACACTCGAGTTACCAGTGAAAATAAACAATTTATTGATGAAAACAATAACAGGGGAGAGAGTAAAAGGGAGGGGAACCCCACAATTGCTCCTTCAGAGGATAATAGGTTGTCTGCAGCTAAAAAATTAGGTTACTGATCTCTACCTGGATATTTAAAACTATACCAAACATGGACTTTGCATTGCGTTGGTTAATTTGGCGTATTCCTACCTTTTTTACTACAGACTCTAAAAATGAAATGACTTCTGTCTTTGCTGTGGTTGATTGGTTACATTATGCAAAATAATGAAAATCCACAAATTACAAACAGTATGAGACTTGCCAGCATTATTATAATTATTAATGACTATTGAGAGCTATTTTATTTTTATTTTCCCTTTAATACGTGCATCAATCCAATCCACATAATGATAAGTAATTAGCCAAGTTGCCAATCAATCCGGTCTCCTGTGATCGATTGGTGAAAATTAGGCTCGGGAGTTCGCTAAATGCCGTCAGTGCAGCAGAAGAGGACCAAAGATGCAAAGTTCTGTGGGGAAGATCATGTGACCAGGCAGTCACTAGATACAATTGGTGCACTGCGAGAGAGAGGGCAGGGCTCAAAAAGGGAGTGCAGAGCCTGTTTCAGAAGAGAAAGGGGATGTGATTTTGTAAATGGTTGCTGTAGAAACAAAAAATATGTGTTACAGTACATTAGTACATTAAAAATGTAATTTAGAGCTGTTTTGAAAAGAAAAATGCTACAAGTATTTTCTCATAGTACAGAACATTTATTAGAAAACACACATGTAGGATATTGCTTGGTCTGCAGCTCTAAAAAGTATACAGAAGAACTACAGTCGCATAGACCTTTTAATTCAATTACTTATACAGCCTGACAATAAAACGTCCTAAAACCAATATTCCATGACCGCCCGTAAAAGATTGGTTACGTTAAACACTACCAATGATTTTGTTTATATTTCAAATGTGTGTATTTATATAGCACCAACAATGTATGCCGTCCCTTGCAAAGGGGACAATAGAATACAGGAAATTATAATACAATAATATAAAAGAACATGATGGGAAAGGAAGTCCTTTCACCAGAGATCTTACAATGTAGGTGGTAGTTGCAAGACTTACAGAGAGACTATGGGACTAGTAAGTGCAGTAGAAGACAGTGCTTTGCCACAATGGTTGGTACGTTCATATGTGGACATGGAGATATCTCCAGTTTAACTCCATAGGAATTTAAAATGAAGCACTTGAGAAGGGAGTGGATGCTAAGAAATGTCTTTATACAAACCTTTTAAATAGATACAAGGAGTATTATTTTTTGAGTCTTTACTTGGAAGCTCTTGTCATGTTCCTATTAGTTCTTGGCCTATGACAGTAATGTTCTTGAATCAGCATCCTAAAGTATTTCCATTAGACAGCCTCCAAATGCAGCATGCTCCAAATGCCCAACTCCAAACGACATCCCCCAAATACAGGCAAACTAAATTCTCACTGCTCATTTAATATGGATTGAAATATTTTCTTGATAGAAAGCAGTTTAACCCAAACTGGCAAGAAAATGTAAAATACCTAATAATGTCCCAAATGAGTTCCAACTGTGGCAGGAGCGAGTCAAATATTGAGCCAATCTCCGCCAACATCTATTTTTTCACCTGGTTCACTCGAGGGTTTTGTTTTTATTTGATCATTTATTTAACTTTTTTCCCCCCGTGCACAGATGCTCATGTGAGTGGTTGTGATATGTGCGGTGGTTGATCGTACCATATGGTAAATAAGCTGAATCCAAGGTCTGGGAGGCAGGAAGTGGGAGACTGTGTAATGTAATCACACTTTTTTTTTAAAGTAAGGTTTGCACATCTTTGTTTAAAACAAGTTATATTTTCTGGGTGGGGAAAACATGAAAAGCTGCTAGCATATCTCTCACGCTCTCTCTCTCTCTCTCACTCTCTCTCTCGCGCGCTCTCTCACTCTTTTTTCGTTCTTTCTCGCTCTCTCTCTTTTCTCTTTCTCGGCTGCTGGATTGAGCCCTGACCCTGACGGCCATTGTTTCCCCTGTATGACTGGTGGCCTTCCATGTGGGGCTCGCTACTTCTGAACTGCCGGGTGCACGGATGTCTTTATAGCCACGAATGCTGCTTTGTTTTGGCTGCTCTGATGATCAGAGTAGGGATTCAGGCGGGAGTCACAAAGGAACGCCAAAAATACCAACTTCTGTCCAGTCTAAAGCATATTTTTAGAAATCTTGTCAGATGTATTGTGACCCAAATACTGACAGGATGATATGAAATAAACGTGTAATAACCCAGCATCTTTCCCCGGTCATTGTACATAATCTTGTCAACCTTTAATCGTTCGGAAACCTGCATAAGAATTAACCATTAGAAAATAAGCCACTGAAGTGTCACGTCATTGTATTGTATGTCTTTATTTATATAGCGCCATAAATGTACATAGCGCTTCACAGTAGTAATACATATCATATAAATAACAAATAATATAAATAACAGGTCATGGGAATAAGTGCTTCAGACATAAAAGTAACATTAAGGAAAAGGAGTCCCTGCTCCGAGAAGCTTACAATCTAATTGGTAGGTAGGGGAACATATAAAGACGGTAGGAGGGAATTCTAGTAAGTGCGTCTGCAGGGGGCCAAGCTTTATGTATCATTTGTCCAGGATTATCCAGTGCTATTCATATGCTTCTTTAAGCAGACGTGTCTTAAGGTGGGTCTTAAAGGTGGATAGAGAGGGTGCTAGTCGGGTATTGAGGGGAAGGGCATTCCAGAGGTGTGGGGCAGAAAGTGAGACAGGTTTAAGGTGGGAGAGAGCTTTAGATACAAAGGGGGTAGAAAGAAGACATCCTTGAGAAGAACGCAAGAGTCGGGATGGTGCATAGCGAGAAATTAGGGCTGAGATGTAAGGAGGGGCAGAAGAGTGTAAAGCTTTAAAAGTGAGGAGGAGAATTGAGTGTGAGATACGAGATTTGATCGGAAGCCAGGAGAGGGATTTCAGGAGGGGAGACGCGGAGACAGATTTAGGAAAGAGTAGAGTGATTCTGGCAGCAGCGTTTAGGATAGATTGTAGGGGAGACAGGTGAGAGGCAGGAAGGCCGGACAGCAGGAGGTTGCAGTAATCGAGACGGGAGAGAATGAGGACCTGAGAGAGTTTTAGCAGTCGAGTAACAGAGGAAAGGGCGTATCTTTGTGATATTGCGGAGGAAAAAGCGACAAGTTTTAGAAACTTTTTGAATATGAGAGGAGAATGAGAGAGAGGAATCGAGTGTGACCCCTAGGCAGAGTGCTTGGGCTACTGGGTGAATGATCGTATTTCCATCAGTAATGTGGAAGGAGGTAGTAGGGCCAGGTTTGGGAGGAAGTATAAGGAGCTCTGTTTTTGCCATGTTAAGTTTCAGTCGGTGGAGGGCCATCCAGGATGATATTCCAGAGAGGCATTCAGAAACTTTGGTCTCTATAGCAGGTGTGAGGTCGGCGTATGAGATTTCCTCCAGAGGCGTTCAGAGGAACGAGTGGAGGAACGCAGCATGCGTGTGTGGGAGTTTAGCCAGGGTCTGGGGTTAGAAGGGCGAAGACGGCAGAGAGAAAGCGGGGCATGAAGATCAAGAGAGGAAGATAAGGCAGAGTTGCAGGTCCTGACCAGAAGCAGAACTGAGAGAGGAGAGGGAGGAGCGTAAAGTGGAATCAAAAGCTGGAAGGTTAATAGAGCACAGGTTTCTGAAAAAACGAGGGCTAGATGGAGATGGAGAGAAGCGAGAGAGAGAAAATGAGATGAGGTGATGGTCAGAGAGAGCAAAAGGGGAAATGGAGAAATCGGAGAGAGAGAAGTTTTTAGTGAAAACCAGGTCTAGGTAGTGGCTATCCTTGTGGGTGCTGGCTTCAGTCCACTGTTGAAGGCCAAAAGAAGAGGTTAGAGAAAGAAAGCGGGAAGCCCAAGGGAGAGAGGGGTCATCAATGTGGCAATTGAAGTCCCCAAGGAGAAGAACAGGGGAGTCTGAGGAGAGAAAGAAAGAGAGCCAGGATTCAAAGTGAGAGAGATAAAGGCAGAAGCGGGATGAGTAGCGGTAGGTGGGCGATAGATGACCGCCACGTGGACAGGGAGAGGAGAGAAGATCTGGACTGTGTGAACCTCAAAGGGGGGAAAAGCAAGGGAGGGAGGAATAGGAAGGGTTCGGTAACGTCATTAATATGAGAACATGTGTGCGCACATAGGTGAGTAAATGACGATTTGGTTGGCAGAATATTAGATTAGAAGCGTAGCCTTTTCCTACCTGGCTTATGAAAAAGAGTAGCGGTGAGCACTAATACTGGAAAAAAGGGTAATCTTTAAACCCAAACAATAACCTACAGACAACAATAGCCTGTAGAACTCAGAAGAAAATGTCAAGGAAAAGATATGGTCACCAATAAATATTTTTATGGTGCAGAGTGATCTATATTTGGTACAAAGACAGACGCCCAACGTTTCGGAATTAACCATCGGCAGGTGCAGAAAACCCATACCAAGGAGAAGAGCGTATAAGAGGATTCTGATTTTCTAGCCAGCTAAGGAGGTTAGGAAGTGTTTGATATTTAGATGCAGAG
Source organism: Ascaphus truei (assembly GCF_040206685.1). Taxonomy (NCBI): domain Eukaryota; kingdom Metazoa; phylum Chordata; class Amphibia; order Anura; family Ascaphidae; genus Ascaphus; species Ascaphus truei. The sequence goes on along the minus strand of NC_134490.1, from coordinate 70,642,654 downwards.
AGTGGCTGTGATTGATCGATCTGCTGAAGTAAGGCAGAACTGAAAGCCTAGACTGGACTGGCTTACCCCCCACGCAAGTCCTGTTTTTCTGTATGATTTCCTTTACATACTACAAAGCACAGTGGCCTTCAGAGCTTTCAAGAGGAAATTATCAGAAATTAAACAAAGGGCAATATTTACTAAGTGGTGCAAACCTGTAAATCACCTTGCAGCACCACAAGACACCTGAAGACTCATTTTATATGGGCCATAAGGGGTCTTCTAGAATAGCATCCATTAGTAAATATAGCTCAAAGTGACTTGGGTATTATACTATCATCTTAAGTTAGTGCCTTGTTTGTTACTAAATGACTATCACAATCATTGCAATATGTACAAGGATACATTTTATATCAATTGTGTATATATTTTACTATTCACTTGAATTGAAAAGCAAATACATTTGAGTCTAGTTCTGTAATTTTCTAATCTGTTTTTCTCATTCTGTTGTAGATGCAGGTTTTGGACAAGTTTCCTATTGAAGGAGGGCAAAAAGACCCAAAGCAGAGAATAATTCCATTCCTCCCAGGTAATATCTAGTGTTCAGTGTTCTGGGAAGGTCAAAAAGAAAGTGGTCATCTCGACTCCCATAGGGGGTTAAAAATGTCCTGTATATTGTAATGTCAGCGAGGAAATGAAAGAACTCTCTGCCATGATAAAGGGGAGTTCTACTTATTCCTAAAAATACCTTTGTCAAGATTAACAAGAATTGAAGTCAACATGATAATAGAAAGATTGTATGTATATCTCTATTTATATAGCACCGTTCATGTACATAGCGCTGCACAGCCGTAATACACGTGAAATTATAGGGAGAGGGAGCGGCTCAGTGAGTAAAGACATTGACTCAGGGGAACCCGGTTAAATTCCCAGTGTTGGCTCCTGGTGACCTTGGGCAAGTCACTTTATCTCCCTGTGCCTCAGGCACCAAAAACATAGATTGTAAGCTCCACGGGGCAGGGACCTGTGTCTGCAAAATGTCTCTGTAAAGCGCTACGTAAAACTTGCAGCGCTATACAAGAACAAACTATCACTATAATAATAACCCATAATGGGAATAAGCGCTTCAGACATGAAAGTAACCATAGGAAAAGGAGCCCCTGCCCGGAAGATCTTACAGATTACGTGGTAAATAGGGAGAACTTGCAGAGAGAGTAGGAAGGTGTTATGGGAAGTGCGTTTGCAAGGGGTCAAGGTCAGTGTGATTTATTATCTTAACACCACGTGCATTGCGTGACATTTTGGACCCCAGAAAGACATTGCTGAAGAGCCAGTAGCTATATATGGATAAATATTTCATTAGTCACTGATACACAAGACGCTTGGTTCTTGAAATAGGGGCCTGTGTCCAGCGTCTGCATTTTACTGGGTCAAATTGGACAGATACATTATTGAGGCACATAAAGCTTGATCTCTGATGCAAAGAAAATGAAAAAAATAACTCATCAGCATATATTGGTGGGGATTGGTTGGGGGGGGGGAGGGGAGAAATCAACATGATTGTAGTGTTATTCTGTTTGCAACATGTTGTCTGGTTTCCTGGTTGGACTCTTCCCCCGTGGGAAAAATATCCTGTTGGCTTTGTTTTTCCTTGTTAGCTGCCTATAAAACCGCAGGCAGCAAGTCGCATACATCAAATGGATCCCCTGCAGATGCACATAAACTTCACAGCTCAGACTAACTAATGAGTGTACAGTATGTAAGATGCCCCTGACGCTGGTACTGTTCAAAGTCTTATTTATAGCGATGCTTCAATGCATTCTAAGACAGGAGTGATAGTAATTGTAGCTGCTGGGATCCACGTACGTATTCTGGTACTGTACCTCTAAATGTACCACTTTGCTTATGTTATGTATGCTGACGTAAGCTTGCAGCTGCACAAACTCCACGATAATGTGGGGGAATAACATTTAACCAGCTTCAGTTTGTAAGTGAGTAGGATACATTTTATTGTGATCCCAAACAAGGTTGTCTCTGTATCCTACTCTCCTGTTTTGCTCAATAATAAAGTAGGTGTACATTGTGTGAAGACTTTTACAGTGCTAAATAAGAATATGGGGAGTGTGTAGTTTAGCAAAGATACACTGGAACAGTGAAGTCTGCGGAGTTAAGGTTAACCAGGGCAGTCCCTGTTTCCATAGGTCTGTACAAAAGCAAACATAGGTCTGCAATAACTGTAGGGAGCATTAAATAACTAAAACAATGTTTTCTTTTACATAGGATGTCACAGATAACATTTTAGAGCTATCCCAAATATATTGCTGGCTCGTGTAAACCTGTTTAATCTTTCAGCAATGTAGTTAGCGTGAGGTTAAGGTCACATTACCACCTGCTCAGTCTAACAATAGCAGGCTATCAGGAAGCCTTGTACTCCCTGCAGAATGACTGGCTTCTTGTATCCAAACGGTGCAAGCACAATGTACCAGGCATTAGATTAGCATCTCCAAATATACACTTCTAAAACGGCTCAATGCACCTCCATATAAATATGTTCATGTATGTGGCAGTGCTGTATTAAGGGAACGATTGCATTTCTTAGATTGATAACCTCAACGTTTGAAAATGGATTGAAATGTGAGTCCTATTTGCACTAAGCAAACTGTTATCAAATTGTCCCTTTCAATCATAGCAACCTTCTGATCCCACCTTTCATCATTTGTGTGGCTGGAGGGATCAGAAACGAATGTCTTGTCCTTTTCGACGTCCAACACCCGAGGGTTAAACCCCAGGGGAACCCACTGAAATCTGAGTAAATATAATTAGACCTTCTTTGTTTTGCTGGAACATACAAGTTGAAGCTTGCCTTGCTGTCTTTCATATGCCCCGGCAAGCACTGACTAATGGTCATAGCATGTCAGATATAAAGTGCCATCAGTTATTGCTTTTCAGTTCATCTTTGCATCTGTAAAACTGGCAAAACATGTCTCTTTTGAAAGAAAATGCACACACTACAATTGTTGGCACAGGAAGATCCATGGAAATAGTAGCATACAACCTGATTTTTAACTTGGACACCTATTTAAAATGCGGATTCATTAGTGTATATTGAAATAGTAATTAGATAGAGAAAGTTATCAACTGGGAATGTAACTATTTGACCCAACCTAAAAGTGTGGGTGAGTAATAGACGATATGCCTGTTTAATAGATGTTTTTTGTCTCACTAGGTAAAGGTTAAAATGGCCAGATGTGATCTTACTGATTGTATGTTTAGTTCATGAAATGCCTGATGTTATATTTATGTGACCCCATATTATTCTACATGTAGCATAGCCGTACTGTGTTTTGTCTTTTGCATAGTGATGTATTCCAATAAACTGACAGGTTGAAAAGTGAATGAACTACATGTTGCAGGATCTGAATCATAAGCTCCCTGATTATGACGCAGAGTAGAACTAGGTGTGAGTGATTTTACATAAGGATGTGCATAATACCCTTCCCTTGTGCACCACCCTAAAATCTGCCTCTGTATAGATGGCTTAAAGCAAATGCATTGTTTAACATAATGCAATAAATGATCTGACAACAGAAAATATGCAGATAGGTGCTGTTTCTATCAAATAAAAAATGTTTAGGAAATCAGTACACATGACCTAGAACAGGGGTTCTCGACTCCAGTCCTCAAGCCCCCCCCCCCAACAGGTCAGGTTGTCAGGATATCCCTGCTTCAGCACATGTGGATCAGTCTTTAACGGAGCCACTGATTGAGTCACCTGTGCTGAAGCAGGGATACCCAGAAAACCTGACCAGTTGGGGGGGATATTGAGGACTGGAGTTGAGAACCCCTGTTTTAGAGTCATCAATGTTCGATACGGGGACAGCGCGGTGTTACCGCCAAGAAAAATGTATTATTGTTGCAAGTCATCAACCATGTAGCGCTTAAAATAACCTTTTTTTTTTTTAATCGGGACCAGCATGAAAAAGAGTAAATAACTTCACTCATTATGATGATAGTAAAGCATGAATAGAAGGACTTGAGGACTAACTTGCTGAGGCAAATAAGGGGTTAACCCCTACTACATATTAGCTACATTTGGCTAGTCGGGCTATTGGCCATTAGTCACGAGGGGTGTGGGAGGGGGGCTTAGGTTTGTTGTGGGGGGCTAGGGAGTGGGGTGATGGGTGTAGTTGTCCTGACGAGGGTAGTTGGGCCCCTGGGGCGTGGTAGGGATTAGCCTTTGTGTGCCGTAGTGATTTACTAGCCACTAAGGTAGCCAAAGGGTGTAGATAGTGTTGTTTATTTGTGTAAACCGTTTTGATGCCTGTGGTATACCTTGGTAACCACAGGCATCAAAGGGGTTAATGTAATGTCTACCCTAGTGTTCTGTATTGATTGATATTACAGGAGCATATGGTAGCTGTAGTAATGCGGTCGCGTTAATTCCCGCATTGCGTCAGGTAAAAACAAAATCGCACCGGTTAAATTATTATCGCAAATTGTATGACTTGTGTCATAAAATTGTGGTAATAAGTGATGCATTTTTTGGGTCGGGTCTGATATTCACTCCATTTTAACAGAGTTTGATGACTTCCGGCCTGTAAGTCTTGATTAAATTTGACCCTTATATTCAGTATTCTTTATTTTTCTCACCTAAACAAGATGTTCCCCTGGAGCAAACCTGCTAAGTTGTTGTCACTGGGAACCCCCAGTGGGGCCTCCCTTTGGGATATCTTATGATGCAGATGGTCCCCGGTGATAAAGAAGCAGTAGTGTGTATCTCTATAGTTCAGGGTGGAACTAATCCTTTAACACAAATTGTGCCCAAGTAGTAAGTATCATCAAATGTTATGGATTGTGGTTGCATAGAGCTACGGGGTCTAATGGTACATATTTTAATGGTATGTGTATATATATATGTATATATATATATATATATATATATATATATATATATATATATATATATATATATATATATATATATATATATATATATATATATATATATATATATATATATATATATATATATATATAAAACCCTCCACAGCAAAGCATATAGCAAATGTAAATATACTGTATGCTCATTTGCATGTCTTAGGTAGGGCTGCAACCCCGCCTTTCACCATTATCACCCAGCACACAGCACTTCCACTGCAGCAAGGGATTCTGGAAAATGACATGCAAATGAGCACACAGTGCCACTTTTTGCTTCAAAAACCATTTTATACATGGTTCCCTATAGGCTTAAGCTTGCTGCATGGCCACAGCTTTGAGCACAGCCAGGGTTAAGATGCATAGCCAGAAAACCCACCCACAGACAGCTGTTTCGACCTTAATGGATCTCATCAGTGTGGGGTTGGTTAACTGGCTATGCAATGAAGCAATGAGGATGGGGTTTACCATACTTAGTTAAGTTATGGTGAGTAAAAAAAGTGACAAAAACCCTCCACTGCAAAGCATATAGCAAATGTAAATATACTATATGCTCATTTCCATGTCTAAGGCGTGCAAATGAGCATACAGTGTGTATATATATATATATTTATATATATATATATATATATATATATATATATATATACAGTGTTCGACAAACCTATACATTTGCTCGCCCCGGGCGAGTGGATTTAACCCCCGGGCGAGTAAATATTGGCCCAAGCAGCACACGTTTGGTACTAGGTGGCGAGTAGATTTTTTTGTGTGGCGAGTAGTTTTTTTGGTGATTTGTCAACCACTGTATATGTATATATATATATATATATATATATATATATATATATATATATATATATATATATATATATATATATATATATATATATATATATATACTGTATGCTCATTTGCAAATCACACATTTTGCTTCTATTGACTTCTTCACTTGTTTCAAATATATGAAACTTGTTAGCACAGCTTAAACTCATTAAAAGTCCTATTTCTTGCCCTAATGTTAAATGGAAAGGATATAAGTGTAGCAAAAGGATGTGAACGATAATGTGAAACAAACAAGCGATTAAAAAGGTTTCAATCTCATGCCGTATATTGTTGCAAAACAGAAGGAGATAAGTGCCGTGACTTTCCATTTTTCCACCCCCCTGCTTCGCCTCAGATTTATACATACAGTACAAAGGAGCTCGGTTTGCCAAATAATTGCATCATGTCGGATGGGGAATACTGTCGTCAGTGTTGACATCCAATAGACAGGATGCAACATCAAAGAACTGTGGAAGACTTTGGCACAGCAATATTGGTGAACAATAATATCTGTTTTCAGCCTGTTACAGGCTGCAGACTTTGTGATGGTTTTTTTTTTTGTTTTTTTTAGCATGTTCTTGTATAGCGCTGCTAGTTTTACGTAGCGCTTTACAAAGACATTTTGCAGACACCGTCCCTGCCCCGTACAGCTTACAATCTATGATTATGGTGCCTGAGGCACAGGGAGATAAAGTGACTTGCCCAAGGTCACAAGGAGCAGACACCGGGAAATGAACAAGGTTCCCCTGCTTCAAACTCAGAGCTAGTCAGTGTCTTTACTCACTGAGCCGCTCCTTCTCCTGTAGGAGTCCATAATAAGTCCATATTGGAATTCTGGCAAAGGAGAAACAAGAGGATCTGTGGGTTTTTTTAATGACTACAGTGATTTTCAAATAGCTGATGATGATCCAAACATTCATTTTACCTTAATATAATTCAAACTCATAGGATTCGAATGTGTTAATAGAAGGTTTGAGAGGGTTGAAGAGTTGATTAACCTTTCCCATGCTCCAGTGGCGTACAAGTTTGGTTATATGCATAACACGGCCAGGCTTGAATACCATGAGGACAGGTTTCAGAAGTACTGAACTGAAGCATTCAGCCCCACGTGATGTAAGCAAATTGGTCATTTCAGATCCTATCCCTAATAGTCGCGAATTCTTTCCAAACACTTGTAAAGAAACCAATACTGAGGGTAAGGGCTTTCGTGTTATTATAGTGGGTTCGAGAGCATCAGGAACTGGCACCATGCAAAATCAACACGCAGACCGGTGAAGGTTCTGTGCATTTGGACATCTTGAAGTCCTATCTTCTCTAAGGAGAAGAAGCGCTGTGGAGCTCTCAGTATATGGAAATTGAAGCTTGTACATTGTACTGAGGGATGAGGAGATTCATTTTCGCTCAACACAAACTGCTGACAAGTTTGTCTTTTTCCTCCAGACAACTGGGCTCCTTAATTGCAGTAATTATAGGTAAATATTACTTTCAAACCATTTATCTAGTGTACGTGGTTGGTTGTGTGGAATGATTTTTGCACGGGCAAGTATATATAATAAGGTTTATTTGTATTCCCTTAATTCAAATAATATTTTAATAAATAAACCATTTCACTGCCTGTAGCCAGAAGAGTTATTAAAGCCCTCCCATGGCCCTCAGCACAGTGTGTTAAACCATACCAGAGGTTGGCGAATCTCCATCTCTGACTACTATGGATGGCCATGGCCAGGAGAGTGCCTGAATCACAGAACATTTAGGAACACCATGACCCTGTGATAATCATTAGAATAGTGTGTGAGTTCTTTACTTGAACCTAAAATAATAGTGAGTTCTAAATAGGGAACGTCCTCTTTCCTTGAGAATGGGCATACCTACATGTATCAAAATACTAATGATCCTTTTACTTTGTTACCCTTTAAACCTCAATCTCAAGGACCCAGTATGCTATTTACTGCCACCATAATTATTTGACCTTCTCACTACCCCCCCCCCCCCACTACCATGTAGAAGAATACGTTTCAAAACCTCTGTAGTGACAATATCTATATTTTTTTTGAATTGCCTGTATTTTAACTTTTTAACCTTATCACACATCTGAAAAGGTCATAAGGTGCTTCACATCTCAAAGCAGAACCCCCCCCCCCCAAACAGGGGGTCCGTCTGAGTTAATTTTACATACTCTTGTCTCTGGGGGACTCTCTGGTTTCTGATAAAAAGGGATTTTTTTTTGTAGTTTCTGGAAAAAAACTACAAACATGGCTGCCCAGGTCACCAATGGAAAGCTGCAATGTAATCTCCGGATGATGTCACAGCTTTCTATTGGCTGCCAAAGCAAGCAATTACTTTTTGGCCATTGGGGGAAGTATTCCTGCTCAGTGGGAAAAAAAAACCTTATTCACTTAGGAACCGTGAGGTTCTAGGGATCATGCATCAGCGCCAGGGTACTCCCTGTCTCAGGTAGGAATAAAACTCACATTGTTTCAGCATATTGGGTAAATGTGGGCCCTTGTATCAACAATTCCCTAGTGCAAACGTGATACAGCTGTGAGGCAAAAATAGCACCAAATGTATCAAATGAAAAAATAATGCAACTTTCACTGGGATGACTTCTGTTATTAATTGATTCAGCTTCCGATGTTAATATTTTTAATAAAACATTTTTATTGCACCAGAAAGTGTTTGATGCGCAATTCTGTAAATGCATATGTGATACAGGCAGTCCTCGGTTATCCGACACAATGCGTTACTCAAAATGGCGTTGTAAAGCGAAACGTTGTAAAGCGAAACACGCTTTCCCATAGAAACACTGTTTAAATGAAAGGTTCCGTTCCTGAAGGCATCTTTAACACTAAAATACACCAAATATTTTATGCCGGCAACAAGATATGCAGCACACACATAAATTATATAGTGTATATACTGTATTATATATATAATATAACATAATAAATAATATATTATATAGTATAATATAATATTATATAGTATAAAATTATATATATACGCTCTTACGACGCTTTGCAACGTTGTTTATGTGAATGTGTATATATATATACACACATACACAACGTTGCAAAGCATTGTTTGGAGCGTTAGATAAGCCATTTTGGCATTGTAAAAATGAATATAGGTATGCATTGCACAGCGTTGGATAAGCCATTCGTTGTAAAGCGAATCGTTGTAAAACGAGGACTGCCTGTATATGTTTATTGTATTACATTGTAAGCTAATTGTTTACTTGATGATGTGTGGAACACATCTGTGTTGGAAAATTTAAATGTTGGTATCCCAAGGTGCCTCTAATAAATAGTCTGTAGCATTATAAGTGGTGAGATGGAAAGCTCGCACACACCGTTCATATTCCTCCAGATATGAATTACATAACATATTGCAGCATCTAAATTATTCCCAACTGATAATTAGGTGAGATAAGGGTATATTTATGTGTTATAATTTGGTGGGCACATATGTCTGTAGAAATAGTAAGATCAAACAAACATGAAAAATACATAAACCAGCAAACCCAGATTACTGAAACCCACAACCACAACATCCCTTGCCAGTACCACCGAAGAGACTGTGCTATTTCTGCTTTATTTGTTCGAGTACTATAAAAACAAGGCATTGCAGAGTGTACGTTTGTACTGTAGGTCAGCCTGTCTTGGTCTGTTCTCTAGAAGTAATCCAGGAAAGGAATATGGTGCTCTACCAGAGGATAAGAGACATATACTGATTCTTCATCATACAGCTCAACCCCGTTATAACGCGATCTGTTACAACGCGGATCCGCTTATAACGCGATGCAAGCGTGACTCCCAATTTTCGTATTTATGAATACTTTACAACACGATTATTGGTATCTTAAATACTTTATTGTACAATGCATACAATTGTACATTATTTCTAATGCGATCCGCTTATAACACAATGTGATTCTTTGGACCCCAAGCACAGCGTTATAAGGGGGTTGAGCTGTGATTGATATATATATATATATATATATATATATATATATATATATATATATATATATATATATATATATAAAAAACCATAATACTGAGTTAAGTTATGGTGAGTAAAAAAAGTGACAAAAACCCTCCACAGGAAAGTATATATATATATATATATATATATATATATATAAAGTGTAGCCCCCTGTAAACAGCACGGGCTATACCTATCTTCCTCCTACTGTGGTAAGTCCTGTTAAGAGCAGGCACCAGTAGTTATCATGGGTTTTCCCCCTTCCTAGCCCTGCCCTGAGTGGTAGACGCAGGCCCCTGACTCTGCTGCAGGCACGAGACAGAGGGGAGGCTCTGCTGACATCATTAGGGGTAGGGCTGACTCTATATTTAGCAGCCGCTCCTGTAAGTGACAGTTCTGTTAGTTCTGGGCAAGTTCGAGTCCAGTGCTGTCCGAGGAGTTGGAGGAGACAGTGCGGTCTCATCTGTGCAGCCATACAGGAGCAGAGAGAGGAGCGGAGAGACTCAGCCACTTTAAGTAGAAGCTGATAGCACAATAGACCCGGTGGACCAAGGCCCCTCACCCCGCTGCTGGGGGTGATGGGGAGAATCCAGTCTCCACCCAGAGGCTAACCTCTGAGGTGGGCTGCGGGGTATTGACGCCCCAGCCCAGACCATTCTGTCGGAGGAGAGACTTGGAGGGAAGGAGAGGAGGAGAGTGAATAACGGGGCTTTGCTGTTGTTGTTGTGGCTGCTGATCGCCACTACATTTGGAGTCGCTGATCTGACCAATAAAGAGACTATACTTTTATACAAAGACTGTGTTGTGAGTTTGGAGCATTCAACCCCTGGACCGGGGAGGTTCTTCTGTACGGGTCCTATCCCATATTCCTGGGAGTATAGAAGATGGAGGCGCTGCACCACTAAGAAAGCATGGAGGCTACCACCCCAGAAGCCTGGTCCTGTCTCCCCAATAACAATGCGGGAAGCTCAGGCCCTCCTGATCCACGCAGGTATGCACCACCACTACACATGTAATCTGCCCTCTCGCACCCTAGACACCACAGATGAGTCTGGGGGGGGGGGGGGGAATAAGGGTTACATATATATATATATATATATATATATATATATATATATATATAATAATGATGATGATGAGAGGTCCCTTATTAAATGACCTTTAGAAATTCAATAATATACTGTAGCTTGTGTCTAGAAGATAGCGCCTACCTGGGTATTTCATAATAAATAGTCAGCCTCTCTGCTTTTCATTACTGGTGGTCTGTTCTCCATTCACCTGTATCACTTCAGTGCCATTGCCTAAATATTTCTTAGAAACTGCCTTTAATGACTTCCCTCGCAGTGAATTTCCCCCAATACAGGACATGGACATTTGCAGTCACATTTGGAATGAGATGTGGTTTAATTACGTTAAAGCAGCAGTCCAAACTGCCAGTTTATTTTTTTTTACATTTTATTTTTTCCCTTTAATTTGTGCATCAATACAATCCACACAATAAGCAATTAGTTAAGTTGCCATTTGATCCGTTCTCCTGTGAGTGATCGGCGAAGATTCAGCTCGGGGGTTCACAAAAGTGCAGCAGAAGAGGACCAAAGATGCAAAGTTCTGTGGGGAAGATCCATGTAACCAGGCAGTCACTAGATACAATTGGTGCACTGCTAGAGAGAGGGCAGGGCTCAAAAAGGGGTGCGCCAGAGCCTGTTTCATAAGGGGAAGGGGATGTGACTTTGTAAATGGTTGCTATAGAAACAAAAAATGCTTTTTACATTATAATACATTAAAAATGTAATTCAGAGTTGTTGTTTTTTTAAAAATACTACAAGTATTTTCTTACAGTACAGAACAATTTATTTTTTATTTTTTTTAAACACACGTAGGATATTGCTTGGTCTGCAGCTTTAAGCTTTTAATCAGCCTGGTAACTTGTTTCCTGAACAATATAAATATATATGTTATATGCAGAAGATTGGAGGCAAAAGATCTCATCGAGGCAGCTGCCAAGATAAACCAATTCAGGGATGGCCGTTCTTGTTCAGTCTTGTTGCCGTGAAATTGGGTGTTTAATTATGTTTCTAATTTCAGTACTCCAGCTCTCTCTAAGTTTCAGGAGAAAGTATCAGATTAGATTCTGAATGTAGAAATGACCCAGATGATCTAAGGTAGGGGTAGCCAACTCCAGTCCTGAAGAGCTACCAACAAGTCAAGTTTTTAGGATATCCCTGCTTCAGCACATATGGCTCAGTCTTTGAGCCACTGATTGAACCTCCTCCTGTGCTGAAGCAGGGATATCCCGAAACCTTGACCTGTTGGTAGCTCTCCGGGCCTGGAGTTGGTCACCCCTGATCTAAGCAGTAGTGGAGCTACCATACGTGCAGCTGTTGCCTTTAAGCAACCCACCACCTTTAGGACCCACCCATCATGCGCCGGCACTTATTTTAGCAACTGGAACAACTTTACGGCATTTATAAAGCCCCCCTCCTTCTTTCTTTCCACACCCCCTCCCTGCGCCCTACCTGTGGCAGAAGCCCAACCAAGTGGTCACAACACGGTCCACCACAAGTCTGGCCCAACTTCCGCAATCACTGCCTGGGTGGGCTCCCTGTCACCACCAAGTGAGACCCAGCTCTACAGGTTGGGCCCTGGATGGAGTGGGAGGGAGGGGTGCGTTACTAGTCCGCCCTATATCACCTGTTTACTACAGGAATAGGCTGCTCCACAGTAGCTGAGAGGACTAATCTTCATACTGAAAATAGTTTTAAGCACTAAAATAATTGGTTAAGATATCCCTGCTCAAAACTAACGCGTTAAATACTTAGCTTAGTTACCATTTAATTACTCTCCAGTACAAACCATCTTTTTTTTTATTGCATATGTTGTAGGCATTTGATGTAACTTCTAAGTGAAACCTTGGCAGAAATTATATTTTCATTTTTTCCCCCCTCAAGACTGGTTTGTTTAGTAGGTGTTGAGAGCACAGTGGTTCATTTAATCAGAATGTCTCTATGTCTGTATATATACCCACTGTCTGCTGTGTAAATGTTTTACCCGCTGTGGTCAGGATTGCACTAAATCAAGTCATCATAATATACTTTTTTTTTTCTTCCTTTAGAGGATATTATGTCTAGTGCTTTAATTTATCATGGTACGAGCTGTCATGTAATTACACAATCAACACATACATTTGGGATACATAGAGGGAATCCAATCCGTTTTTGTCTTTTCTTCCTTTTTTTAATACAGGAATAAAGCAGGGGGCCTCCAGAGCTGAATCCTATTAATGTCAGCTCTGGGACCCCCTGCTTCTGGAGGCACTTACCTCCTATAGGGGTGCCGTTAGCTCCTCCAGGGTTCACTATATAATCTTCTTTCAAAGCTCCGGAGCCCTGCGGGCCAATAAGAAGCAGTGACGTCATCCGGTTCGGATTCCTATTGGCCGATGTGACGAGGAAGCGGAAAACTGCAGGAGATACTGGCACCCCCTTCAGAGGACTGTGTCCCTGGAAGCAGGTGGTCCCGGAGCTGAAGTAAAAGGGTTCAGCTCCGAAGACACCCTGCTTCAACCTGTATTTAAAAAAAAGAAGGGGGGTAATCACAGCTTGGATTGCATCTTTGATATCATTTTCCCCATACATCTTTTCTATATGGCGTTGAAAAGTTCAATGGCAAAAGGTCAAAGATAATGGCCTATATTTAATGTGGTGATATTTCATAAGACTTGAATGGACCATGAGGTGTCTTCCAGCAATGGAAGCTCTTACAGTATGAAATAGCACGGTTTAGTTAATATAGACCAATCCGCTTTACATGCTTGCATTATTAATTTGTCACCTTGAAAATGACCCTTTGTTTTTCATTTCTTAGGATATTAAAAAAATTTGTGAATGATTCAAAGTTTGAAAAATAAAACTTCCACTTGGAGGGTAATTTTGCAATTACTCAGAGTTTAGTTTTTTTGACCAATTTTGAAATGTATTTTTCAATCCCTGATTCTTTAATATAAAATGGGACTGGGAATAGTAATTTGTATCATTTTGTCCCTTGCAACCTTGGAGACTTGTAAGAAATAAATGATTTGAATTAACAACTGAAATTATTTTATTAATTAAAATATGGAGAGAAAAAAAAAATAAGATTGGTTGTTATTATAGCAATAATCCCATGTCTATATTTTTTTTGATAAAGACTTTTCCTCTGCTTTTTATAAGCAAAACACATTGTTTCCCCTCTTTTCCTCCCCAGTACAGGGTGAAATCATGAGCTTTTTTCTTGTGAGGCTCCTGTCTAATCTGGATTATGGGTTAAATTGGGTAAATGTAGTAGATTCTATAAAGTAACTGTAGCCATGTCACCCTTTGCCCCATACGACCCCCCTCTGAGCCTCCGTGGCCAGGAGAGATGTCGGGTGCTGCCGGAGGCCAGCGGCAGACCCGACGGCCATTCCGGAGGGTGGGGGCTGAGGAGGGAGCAGCGCGTCTTCCCCTGCAGGTTGCCGGTTGCCGGGGACGCGATCGGGCCGTTGCCATGGCCCCGGTCTCGTCGCTAAGGTCCCGGCGGCCTGGTAATCCTGGCGCCGCCATTGCTCTGCGCGTTGCGCATGCGCAGGGGTCAGCTAGCGCAAGAGGCCCCCGAGTAGTTCGCGCAGGCGCGGGAGGAACCCCAGAGGCAGGGACAGCTCAGGAAACAGTGAGGCGGCCCTTAGATGTTCGCGCATGCGCAGGAGAGGTGCGCACGCGGGCCCAATGTGTTTCTAGGCTCCATGGGACTACAATTCCCATGGAGCATAGCGAGACAGGCACCAGGTGCCTCACAGGAGCCAATAGGGCTGCAGGCTTGCGCTGGAGGAAAGGATACATTTCGCGGGCTTGCACCACGCTAGTCAGTCAGAGGAAGGGGCAGACAAGGGAAGGAGGTAGGGTACCAGAGAGAGGGACCCTGTACTAGGCCAGCACCCCCTTGGCCCCAGGTAAGGCCCTAGTTAGCCCTGTAGTCCCCAGTAGTGTGGGTGTTGCCAGGGATAGTCTCAGGTTAGGGACCCTGTCACTCATGGTAGTCAGAGCTGGGGAATAGCAAGGGATAAGGGGGCTGAGGTTAGTCTGCAGACGCATTGCGGCAGGCTTTCGGTGAATTAGTGGCACGAGACAGCTGGGGGGGTTCATAGCGGTAACCAATCCGGGGAGCCATAGCCCACGTCGGCGTTGCGCGTAGTACGAGGCAACTGGGGGGGTTCATAGCGGTAACCAATCCGGGGAGCCATGGCCCAGGGCCCGTATTATGAGTAGGGTGGGTACAAGACCTACCTATATAGGATAGGCAACCCCGAATGCCCTAGGAGATTGACCCTTAAGCCACTTAAGGATGCTGTGTTATAGGGACAGCCTATAGTGCAGTGTGTGTCACGTTGCTATACCATCAGTTAGGGACTCAGCGGATGCTGCGGTTCCAGTGACGGAGTTCGGACCCACGTTGGGGTCACAGAGAATATCGGCAGGATAGGATCAGACGGATTCATCACGCGTCTGACCCTTTGTGAAGCGTTGCTGATCCGAGCACTGGAGTGCTCGGCAGGTATCTACAGTTCTAAGTGCACCACCGGGCCCTTAGCTTAATAGTGACTGCGCAGTCACCCATTGACTCTCTGCAAGAGTGTGGGACATTGGGTGGGGTTCTTTGGACACTGGGTGGGATCACCTAGTGTTGGGGAATCGTCCTGCGAGACGTCACGGTTAGTGTCTCCTCCTGAGAGGGACACAGGTTATGTTATGAATGTGATGTGTCGTATTACATGTTAGTAAAGTCCTTAGTTATTATACCCCATTGTGTATGTGATCATTGTGTTTGTCCTGCGAGGATCCACTCCCCCTCTGGTGGGAGCCATCGCAGGTGGAGGCGCTGCACCTATTGTAAGAGGTTGTCCATAGTGTTGTAATTGCCCCAGGTTCCCCGTGGCGGAAGCTCAGCCCTCCTGTGAGCCAACAGCCACCTCACACACCTGGTAACACGTATGTTTCTCCGCTCCCACAGTGTAATCTGCGATTGGGGGGGGGGGGAATACCCGTTACATAACCATGGCAGCTTCTTGCAAAGATCCATAAATAGATGTAGAAATAACACAAAACCCATTGCTGTCTATGTATCAGTGCAAATAAGGCTGAGCTTATAGTGCCTGGCGACGGCAATGTTGCTCCGAATCAAATACATTGACTCTGTCGCAAGCGCTTATACGACGGAGCGGCAATTTTTTTTTGTAGCTGGGTCTATTTGATTTTTTAGAGACAGTCGCCACATGTGACTGTCTCTAAACCAATCAGAGACCGCGGTCCGCCCCCTTTCGTGACGTCACTGGCGACAGTCGCAGAAAATCTAATTATAACTTTCGCTGATGGCGACGGTGACGTCATCTGTCGCGTCGCTGTTGCCAGCACTATAAGCGCGGCCTAAGAGTTTGCTTTCACGCACCTCATTTTGTTAGCAATATTTTTCTGAGAACTTCACCAAATACTGTACAATACGTTTCTTTTTATTGACGTACATTTGATGAGCATAATTTGGTAAAGAAGATTAATACCACATGGTTAAGTTATTTGACTATGAAAAACAGACAAGCTTGACCTAAAACGTGACACATTTCATTGTAACATATTAATTCACTTCCTTCTATTACCAGTGGATAATCCCAAATGTACAGACACAGGATAGATTAGAGGCAAAGCACGTTGCTACATTAAGGATAGGCGAAGCAGAACAAAAATCATTTTGTACACACAGCGACCTTGACATATGGAAACTTTTAATGATGCCACTTAAAATGTAGGGATTCAAGTGCCATTAAAATATGATCATATTTTGGCAAAATAGACCAAATAAGGTGTGAACGAACCCCTTGTCAAAACTAAATCTTGTATTCGCAGCCAGGATATTTGCCCACAACACATATCAAAGAGCTGCATGAAGAATGATCTGGTTGGTGGTTAGAGGAGAGATTCACATACTGGACACAACCACCACACAAGAGAAGTTATCATCTCCCATCATCTCAATCCATTTAAGCAAAGCAACTACATCTCAACTGGCAGACTGACTACAACCTTTTTTAAACTGTGTTAAAACTATACATGTACAGTAATACGTTAAGAGCAAACCAAAACGCAAATCTTTAAATGCCGGCTGGAGGAGTCGGGCTTTCATTTACGACTCTGAACATACTTTAGCTTCTCTGATAATTCCAGAGTGTCCTTGGTTGGACTCTGTGGTTAAGAGTGTTTTCTGAGATCCAGTGTTGGTGTGAAGACATCGCAACCTCCTCGTGTAAACATTTTAGACCTCACAGAAAACCTAATTTCACTCATGCTGAATGTCCATTTTATAATAGAAAAAGAAATGACAACATGTTTCTACTGCCTGTTACCCTGAACACCATGCCTTTCACAGGAGCTACTCATTAATATTGGAAGCTGTCCACTGTACTTTAAAATAGTGGTTGGAAATGTATCTCCAGTTGACGCAGGCAGGTATTAAATGTGATGCACACTGGTGTCTATTTTATCAGTGCATATTTATTTTGGACAGGCTGAGGAAATCTTACATCCCAACGAGTATTTTTCATCTAATGTAAGTTGTTCATGCCAATGGCACTCAGCCATTTCTGAAAGCCTCAGACCTCAGGCTTTCCATCTGACCACCCCCGGGTTTATTAATGAGAGATGCCCACAATTGCAATTGTAAGCGAGATGACTTACTGTATTACACCCAGCCTAAGGTAGAGAATACATCCTATTGAGTTAGGGAAATTCTTGTGCGGTCACACTGATGGAAGAGTTTCTTTTTTTTATAACCCAGTTTTCTAGTAAATATTCTACACATTGGCTTTAGAGGTCTTCAGACACCTTCTTAGAACCTGTTTAGCTAAAATCGTGATATTCATGATAGATGGATAGAAGGATATTTACAATTTTAAGTTAGATAGTGGTAACATGCCAGAATCTTGATCACATTAAGATGTCTGCATGTACCTGGTCTCGGATTTATTTAAGTACCACAGTGTATATGTGTATATGTCTCACACTGTTTTGGTTTCCAGAAGTACCAGTTCACAATATGTATAGAAACCACTTCCTTAGATAGTCAAATCAGGTGTGTAATCAGCTGAACACTACTCATGTTATGTTTTATTGGTCTTAAATAAAAATTGTATACATTTGTTTCTAAAATTAAAATGTAGGTTTATTATATATACGTGTGTGTGCGTGTGTGTGTGTGTATATATATATATATATATATATATATATATATATATATATATATATATATATATGAATACCATTCGTTCAGAGCATATCAGAAATCAACATTATTATAAATCAAATGTGTTTCTCAAATAATTAAATTCTAAAGCAAGTAAATTAAAAGGAAAAACATCATACTATTATATATACAGGTATATATATATATATATATATATATATATATATATATATATATATATATATATATATATTATATATAATAGTATGATGTTTTTCTGTAACCTATATATATATATACCTGTATATATAATAGTATGATGTTTTTCTGTAACCTTTTAATTTACTTGCTTTAGAATTTAATTATTTGAGAAACACATTTGATTTATAATAATGTTGATTTCTGATATGCTCTGAATGGTATTAATACTAGTAGTAGCAATGTCTATATTGCTTATTGTACATCACACATGATCTGTGAAATGTTTTTTTTGTGTAGCATAGTGCAAATGAATGACAAAATATGTCTGATAAACTCAAGAGCTCCATTCACTTTATTTTCCCTTTGAAGACAAAGAGACTCTTTAACCATGACATGAGGAATAGGAGTGAACACAGGGAGTCTGTGGAAACTGCTGTCATGTTTGCCTTGGGCATCTCCTTTCTTTTCTTCTAGTGAAGTAATTGGTCAGTGCATTTACTGCACATTAACCTTTTTGGCATGAATTTGCAAGTGATAATAATATAGGTCAGTTCTCCCTGACAAGGACACACTGAAACATCTCTGACTCCATCAGCCAGGCTGTTCCAACCACAGGAGGACGCTTCTGTAGCAATCCATAAAACTGCCTGGACACTATGTTGTACTTGCCACCCTGGCTCACTGTGCTGAATAATCCGAATAATCCCCATGTTGCCTGCAGTGATTTCCGTTGCATTGTTGTACAGTATGTTGCATGTGCTATCAGCGGCCAGCAAGAGATTGCAAGGATTACCAGCAAGAAAAGCAATACGTGTTATTGTGATCAAAAGAGATGGAAAAGAGCTGCTACTATTTCAAAGCCTGCTGGAAACGCATCATACTAAGACCCAGATCCACAAAAGGGTGCTTCACTTTAGCTTTATTTGAAAGTGAGCTGAGCCGTGCTAAAGTTTAGCACCCGTTGTGGATCCGGGCCTAAATGGCTAACTTGATCATGTTTCATTCCAAAGGGCCGATGTTTTAACCCTCTCTTTGGATAACCCATCAGGCCATGTTTTATATAACCCCCAGATTCATGAAAACGTCTGTACGGGTTAACGTACCTGAATGGACATTAACTCCTGTAACGGAGCTTGATAAATCGTCCTTTTGTATGCAATCTACATTCATTTTCATAGTTGCTATGTCCTTAGTTATTCCCAAAATCTGCTATGGTTGGGGTTCCCCAAGGAGAAATAAGTTTTTTTTTTAAATGTTAAATTGACACTACCTGTGACTTTTAATCCTGTTACCAACATGTCACTTTGCACCTATTTTCCCTCGCATCAACATGTGATCTGGATAGTGTCAATAGGAAGAGCTCCCCCTCCTTAAGGTCATGTACTCTTAATGCGGGGGCTCTCAACTCCAGTCCTCAAGACTTCCAACAGGTCCGGTTTTAAGGATATCTCTGCTTCAGCACAGGTGCTCAATCAATGGCTCGGTCTTCAACTGAGCCACTGATTGAGTCACCTATGCTGAAGTAGGGATATTCTTAAAACGTGACCTGTTGGGAGTCTTGAGGACTGGAGTTGGGAACCCCTTCTATTCACTTGTATGTAAATGAATTCAGCCAAATCTCAGTTTTCAGCAGATTATTAGGCCAGGTCTCCAGTGGCCGCTGCGGTGCGTGCTATGGGGCAGGCCCCAGTGGCCATGTGTGTGTGGGCGAGCAAAGCGCTGTGATGCGTACGCTGGCAGGGAAGACAAGAATTTTGTCTTTCCGTGCTACGCCACATGCTCGGCGCGCACCAATGGAAGGGCAGATATGCCCTGCCATGGACACGGCCCTCGCCATGGCTCCAGGGACCCCCGGCTTCCAGGGATGCTTACCCCCATTGTGGGTGCTGGTAGCAACACCAGGGTTCACATTATGGTGGATTGTCAAAGCTCCCGCGCCCTGTGTGCCAATTGGAAACTGTGACGTCACCCGCTGCGGCTTCCTATAGGCCGATGTGACTGGGGTCTTTAAACTGCAGGAGATACCGGCACTCCCTTCCGAGTTAAGTATCTCTGGAAGCAGGGGGTCCCCAATGAATGGGGTTCAGCTCCACAGACCCCTTGCTTCAATCCTGTATATTAGAAAAAGAAATAAAACGTTCTGTTCATCAATTTAGATGAGTGGCTGGGCTGGGTGATGGGAAACTGTTGGGCTTTGTTTTGTTTACGTACACGGAGTACGTCCCTTGCATATCTCAAGATAGCCCTCGCTTATCATTCACCGCGGCCTCGAGCGGAATGCTCTGACTCCAGCAGAAGTTTCTTTCCTTCTGCTCTGGGAGCGGAATGAGCTATTTTTACTTCCTTTTTGCCCGATGAGTAAATATATACAGATAAACCATGTGTCACATAAGACCCCTTCGGAACGCTTTCCAGGCAATGCTGGCTGTGAAGGGGTTAAGTAGATTATTTGTACAAGGTATGTTCAGTTTTTGAGAGCACTTTGGGTTGTGCTGTTTGTGAGATGTTGCTCCCATATGACAGCGCTGAAGTTTAAAGGTAATATTGTATGTATGATGAGGTTACTGTCATGTGCCCAAAAGGTCTAGTGTCTAGGAGAAGTGATCTACTACAGTTGTTCTCAACTCCAGTCCTCAAGTCCCCCCCGCCCCCCTAACAGGTCAGGCTTTCAGAATATCTCTGCTTCAGCACAGGTGAGCCTCTGAGCCACCTGTGCTGAAGCAGGGACAGATTGCGCCACCTGTGCTGAAGCAGGGACAGATTGCGCCACCTGTGCTGAAGCAGTGACATCCTGAAAACCTGACCTGTTGGAAGGGGTTCGAGGACTGGAGTTGAGCACCCCTGATCTAGTAGACTGGGAAGTCGCAGACCTCGGATCAAGATTATTCTGATTATTAGCTTTTATTTAGAAGGCGCCAACATATTCCATAATGCAGCACATTGGGCGTGAAAGATATAGTGATAATATGCTGTGCAAAATGTATTCAACATTCGTCCCGACAGATACAATAGGTAAGGAGTGTTTGCTTCCTGGTTAATAGCATGTGATCTTGCGCTTGTCACTTTATCTCACGGTGGGCCTTGTTCAAATCATTGTCAGTTTTCATTTGATTGCAGTGCAGTAAGCTGCTTTGTACCCTATTAAATATGGACGTGCAGCACAGAGGACAGCAAAGGGTTAAGCATATGTAGCAAGTGCTGTGTTACTATTTACAGACATGTGCTGAAGGACCACGGCTACTGCAGAATCTTCTAAAACAGAGCAGTCAATCAACGTTCTATTCCTGAAGTTGTGTCCCATAATGCTTTGCGCTACGCAAGGCATTGTGGGGTATGACTTCAGGAAGCAGAGCGGTGATTGACAGCCCTGCTTCTCAATACGTTCTGCAGCAACCGCGGTCTTTCCTGCATTGCCTCCGCCCACCCGCGTGGACAAGTGGCTTCCCGCGCTAGTTATAACACGGTATGTTGTGCTTTGCAGGGCAATCCCCCACAACTCTATGATGAGTTGTTTAAATAAAGGGAAAGCAGTCAGCCAGGTAACTTAACACTGCTTATTTCTCAATTGAAGACATGGTTGGCAGCATTGTAAATTCAAAAGCACAATACCAAATATCACAGAATTACTTACTGCTTTTTGTTACTTAGGGAGCCATGCACAACTGGGAAAATAATGCTTTAATGATTCCAAAGTCACAGTCATTTTTAAGAGCCCTTGCAAAAAGTTGACATCGATATTTTGCAAATGCAAGAGACTACTGGGAAATTCAAAAAGTGGGATTACAGGCAATTTGCACACAGATATTTGGGGGGGTTGGTTAATAAAAATGCATCTTTAACAGCAGGATTTATTTGTAGAATAAGTAACATGATGTGTGTACAGTAGATGAAATGTTTCTGGAATATAAAGAGAAGTCTTAGCGAACGATCCCTTTTTCCCGTGATAAGACTGGGATATCGTGCCTATGAAAACAACGCTCTTATTTTCTTGCACACTTCCTAATTATTTTCTTATCTCGGAGCAGTTGTGAAGACAATAGTGGAGAAGTGGAAGTGCGTCTTCATGCCACATCTAGTTACGGGTTTATTTGTAAGGCCTTCCTCTTGTGCTGTTCTTGGCTACCACAATTTTCAACAATATCCTCCAGCTGATTTTGTGCAAGCTAAAAAAAACATTGCTAACGCGTGACGTGTACCAATGCAATCCCACCAATTTGGTCCCAAATAAATGAAGTGTTTGGGAATCTCTGTGCCATCTTTCCTGATCATTCTAATCCAGTGGTTCTCATCCAGGGTGCCATGTCACCCAGGGGTGTCTCAGACCAACCGGAAGGGAGCCTTGTGGGGAAAAACAATGCGGGCTTCTAGTGTAAAAACCCAAATACAGCGATATTTTATGAATTTATTGCAGATGAAAGATTTTGCATTAGATTACAAATGGCAAAAACTGAATATTACTATGACATTTGCAGTCCATTATGAGAACACGAAGTGTAAAATTAGATTGTAATACTGATTTTTCTGTTTTTTATCCAGTTTTATTTGAATGTAAACAAATGATGACAATTGATAAGATGATGGGGTACCCAGCAATTGGAGCCTCTCAATAGAGGGGGGCTGTGGGGAGAAAAGGTCGAGAAACACCGTTCTAATCAAAGACTGGAACTAGGTGACCTCTTTTATGGCTCTGTTCAATCCCTTGTGAGGACAACTTCTCCTTGATCAGGAAGATTTAAGCTCCATTCATTTGAACTAAAAAATATGGGAGTGAACCCAAAATAACTGATGCTGCCAAAGTCAAGTATATTAAGTGTAAAGAAAGAAACTCAATCCACTAAAAGTATGTGGCAATTCACCATTAGGACACAATGAAATCTTCAGATTATAAATTTTTGACTCACCCAGGGCGGGGGGCCCGTTGTGCCGATAGTGGCCGGGTGCAGGAAATGAAGTGTCCAGGGACACCTCACTCTTGAACCTCCTGAGGCCACTAGCTGCTGCCCTTACCCTGCCCGGTGTCTTCGGTATCCTGCGTGCGGTTGCGGTGAGCTGTTCCGCACTGCTGAAGATTTTCCTCTGTCTTGGCTTTCCCCGTGATACGGATGGCTGCAGCGTCTGGAGAAGGACGAAACGCGTCAGAGTGCCCCTTCTGTGATGTACAGCATGTAGTATTAAAGCTGATTTTAATTTCACTTGTTCCTGGGCTGGACTTCTTTTGCTGTGACCGCCTTCACCCCTTCTATACCTCCATTCATTTGAAGCCAGGAGGAGGTAGCTTCACAGCATATTGTTAACCTTAACAGACTTTAGTGGATAGGCCAGGGGTGTGCAAACTTTTTAAGTCGACCTCCCCTCCCCCCACCACCACCTCTTACCTGCTTTACGGCATCTCCTCACTCTGCGGCATCATGTGACGTCACGTTGTCAGGGCAACGCATCGCTATTTGACGTCATGGCGACACGCCATGGCTATCAGAAGATGGAGAAGGTAAGAGATAGTTACAGAGGCTCCAAGCTCTCCCCCAACAATCAATTTAAATGTTGAGGGGAAGAGGACGGGGCCTCTGTAAATGCGGGGTGCGATTCGTTGCGCTCCTTCAAAAAATTCGCACCACCCCCCCCAATGGGGTGTGCGCCCCAGTTTGTGCACCCCTGGAATAGGCAATGCTATGATTATCCCAGTGTCACCAACGTTATAGTTAATGCTGTGCTCTTTACTGGAGAAATCATGGCTGCAGGTTATTCTCCCCAGGATACAGCATTACTGTAAACATGACATTAGGTTAATGTCACACTAAGGGCTTAACTGAGTCTTCAGCATCTGGCCAAGTATTTGACATCGTGCCATTGTAATTTATAGCTGCAATTCTTGTTTCTTTATTTAGGATATTCAGAGCTGACAAACAGTAGCCGAGGTGTCCACACGTTTATTCCATTTTAACAGAGCATTATTTACATAGTGTTTGTGTGTATATATATATATATATATATATATATATATATATATATATATATATATATATATATATATATATATATATATATATATATATATATAATATATATACTGAGAGACCCGGCGTTATAGATATATATATATAATATATATACGCTGAGAGACCCGGCGTTATAGATATATATATAGATATAGATATAGATTGTCACTTTGCAGGGTCTTTTCGCTCACATTCAGGCAGGAAACGTAGGGTTCGCTTATCAGGTTTATTAACAAAAGGGCACCAAACAGAACAGGAACAAAAACAAAACCTAGCTCCCTCTGGAGCACTAACTTAAATATTTATCGGTTGCCTAACTACAGATTGGAGAACTAAACTCTTTACTAATTCTTAGCCCTTTTACCTCTGTAAGCGACAACACCTGAAGTCTCTCTCTGACCCTCTCAGGCTGCAAGTTTGGTCCAAACAACAGGCCCTACGTCCAGCAGACCTGGGAACGGTTCCAACCTGCATCCTTGCTGGTTGGGGTAAGGGTCCTGAGGTGAGTCCATCTCCTGTGCCAGGCATAACCTCTGGGCAGATTGACTTTCTCCTGGCTAACTTGGTTTACGGCCGTAGGGTCCTGCAGCTCCCTGGTACACCCTCCTGGGCAGTCCCCACCGCCTCTTGACCCGTCTTTCCAGGTTCTGGAAAACATAGTAGAGGGAAAAAATTACTGTATTGGCGGTTCACAGCCGCCCGATGGGTGTTTAAGAAAACATTAAGCACAATTAATAGAAAAATAAAAAATGTATTGTCCACTATTGTGGACAGTCCGTCATACACACAGGGCGTTCTAACGCTTTAATACTTAAACACGCTTAATCAGTGGCAGAGTTTATTGCTTGACGATATAGCTTTGCCTGCATCTTTTTGAAACATCGTTCTTTGGGAATCAATCCCTATTTTTTCTATCTGGAACACATAGCACTGACCGGGACCCACTTCCTGCCTTTTAAAGCCCTGCTCTGGAGGTAATTGTCCACATCCTAGCACAGCATACAACTAAGGGTGTGGTCTGCCTGCCTCCATAGTGAGGGAGTTAACCCTTCACTTCCTCACCACACACACACACTTTAAATTATGGTGGGTGAAAAAGGCGTCAATAAACCTCCACCGTTCGCATACAGCCAATAAAGAATAGCACTAGCGAGCACATTCACACGTCTTAGGCTGCGTCCATAGAAGGACAAGCAGCGCTGAGCCGTGCGAACGCTCTGCGCTGAGCCCCTGCATCCTCAATGAGGATGTCTTTAGAGGGGGCTCACGCGAGCGTCCGCAGGCGTGCTGAGGAGTTGGATTTTTCAGCCGACAGCCAAGCTGTTTTTCAGCGCGCTGTCGGATGAAAACATCCAATCAGCGCAAAGCAGCATCAACGTCACGGTGCCGTGACGTCGATGTCAGTGCGTCGTGGGCGATTGGCACAGCGACGTCACTGCCCCACCTCCCCCCGCCTCCCGATTGCGCCCGCTGGCTCGCCTGCATGTGCATGAAATCGAGGTGAGCCTCAGCATCAGCGCTGTTCAGCACTGCTCCCCCCCTCTATGGACGCAGCCTTAGGCTAAGTCCCCGCTGGCGCTGAGCGCGCTCATGCTTGGAGAGCGCTCCAAGCATGAGCGCCGGGTGTCTTCCGATTAAGCAGGCGCAACGGGGAGGGGGGAGCGGCATTGCGGGCCAGCTGAGCGCGCGGGGAAGTATAGGTTTTTTGTTTATGTAAGCGCCGCGCGCACCGCGTGAGCGGGGACTTACATATATCTATATATGTAAGTCTCCTCCGCAAGCGCCACCCACTCAGCGCTAGCGGGGACTTAGCCTTAGACAGGTCTGCAACCCTGCCTTTCACCATTATCACCTAGCATACAGCGCTTCCACTGCAGCAAGGGATTCTGGGAAATTACATGCAAATGAGCACATGTATCCACATTTCTTTATTAGAGCCTTGCAGAAATGTTGAATGAGCAATATTTTTAATAGCTTAAAAGAGATCTTATGCCCACATATTTTGTGTTATCTCTTTTTTAAGCTTCGAGAGCAGTGTTTTTCAACCTTTTTTTTGTTAAGGAACCCTAGAATTACATTGTGGAATTCTGGGAAATACGCCCCTCCCCCCCCCCATTCAATTCTCCTGTCCCTTTCTCCCCTCTATTTGTCATCTCTCTCTTCCCCCTCTCTCCCTCCCCCTTACGCTCTCTCCCTCCCCCTTTACGCCCTCTCCCTCCCCGATAGGCTCTCCCTCCTTACGCTCTCTCCCTCTCCCCCTTACACTTTTTCCTTCGCTCTTTACTCCTCTTCTCCCTTAAGACGCGTGCGACTGCACACACGGCGCGAACAAAAGGCCGCACCTCAATGAGGCAGCCCATAGAGCGCGTGGCCGCACATGCCATGAAGCACCGCGGCCAGGTCACGGGGGCGGTTCAGCCAATGAGGGTGAACCAGCTTTGTGACATCACGGCCCTGCCTCCGCCACGCCTCCCCGTCGCACATGTCAAAGAAATACGAAAGCCCGTGGATCGCTCAAGCTACAGGCGCGCGCGACGCCATGCACTCCGTTGCGCACCTACTTTATCTCTTTACCTCTTCGCCCCTTACACTCTCCCCCTCTCTCTTGCCCCCTTGCACTCTCCCCCCTCTCTCTTGCCCACTTACATTTTCTTCCCTCCCCCTTGCTCCCTTACACTCTTCCACTCCACACACACACCTCCTCTCTATCTCTCTTTGAGCCTGAAATTCACACACACACACTCTCTCTCTCATCCCCTCACTACTCTTTGAGCCTGCGCTGGTCCGCAGCTCTCTCCTCCTGTCAGATGGAAGTTGAATGTGACTTCTGGCGCAGACAGGAGGGAGAGGAAGGATCACAGTGACCAGGCGGCTGCTGAGCTCCGGAACCGCCGGATCAGTGCTGCATGGGATGCTGCCACGCCGCCAGCCTGTGACAGCTTGGAGAGTTGTCCCAGCTCTCCCCCCCCCCCCCCTGGCAGCCGCAGAACCTCTGAGGGGGGCCCATAGAACCCTGGGTTCCTGCCGAACCCCTGTTGAAAATCACTGTTCTAGAGGTAACAATCTGAAAGTTGATTTATGGGTTCATTGATGATAACAGACTTTAAAGATTGTTCAATGCACTTTAACTATTTGACTTATAGAATTATTTATTATGCGATTCAAAAAGTTTAACCATTTATATTATGTTTTTGGCTGACACTGTTGAGTTAAAGGCACAAAGTTATTTTCAGCAAAGAAGATTTGGCTTTGCACACCCCTCAGACTTGTGGTTTTTGAATGTTGAAGGAACTGCTGTCTCCCCACAGGAGGCTTTGCAGTCGATAGTACCCTTCTGGTTCCCATTGCTCATAGAAGAACAGTGAGTGGCTTCTTGTTGGTACTTGGTGAACTGGACACTCCTTGTGGTTGCCAGTTGGATGGAACTTTCTGTTGGAACCTACACAAAGAGGGTCAGTGTTTGCTCTACAGGGGTGCGTGGGTACTGTTGTGCAACTTAGCTCTAATTCCCATAGATTTTAACAAGGTTGACAGAAACTGGACCTCTTTTTTTTTTTTTCCTGGTCATTCTACTTTGTGAGCATGGGTCACAGAGTAAGAAAAAAAGAACCTTTTATAGTGTGTTTTTTCTTTTTACCACCCAGCAGGTAGGAATAATAAAAGCAATCGGTTACCTTTGGGATACGAGCAAGAAGAACGCGTGTATTAAGAACTTAGCTGGCGGCTTCATGTCCTATATGCTTTGGCTTTCAATACTGGCAGGGTATTTAAGAACATTTTGCTTAATATAAAACAAAATATTGATTGTAATGATGGAGATATGTGTAATGCTAAGCAATGGGAATTTCAATTTATTGTGGAGTACTCTTCAGTCTTATGTTGTTATCTTTGTGCTGTTTTCCATTTGTGACATACAGTACTGTATTAAGTTCCCCTCGAAAAAGATGCATTGGATGGATTGAAATGGTCAAAAGGGATTGTTCTAGAAACCACAGAAGCCAAAACCAAAAAAAAGATACCAAGAACACCTTGGTTACATAGTTGCATAGTAGATGTGGTTGAAAAAGACGTGTCCATCAAGCTAGTATTTTTTAAAACGAAAATGTATAAATTAATCATAATATAAATTACCTCAAAATGCAGTTTGTAAATGGTAAATCAGCCATACAATAAAATGTCTTCTTGCATCCTTCCCATGTTTACTTATTTGGTATATCCCTGTATAGCTTTCTAAAAATATGGCCAACCTTTTTTTCATTTTATTTTGTATATCATATTAATTGTATCTGCCATCACAGTCTCCATGGGTAATGAATCCCACATTGTAACTGCCCTTACTGTAAAGAACCCTTTCCTCTGTTGCTGGTGAAATCTTCTTTCCTCCAACCTTAAGGGATGCCCCCGAGTCCTTTGTACTGCCCTTGGGATGAATAATTCTTTTGAAATCTTGTTGTATTGACCATGAATATATTCGTACTTGGTTATCATATTCACTCTTAGACACCTCCTTTTCTAATGTAGACAAGTCTAAATTAGATAGCGTCTCTTCATAAGTCACATTTTTCCATCCCCTTTATTAATGGGATGGCTCTTCTCTGCACTTTTTCTAGTTCCGTAATGTGTGTTTTATGGTGTTGGCGACCGTTCCGCAGTGACGCGCGGGGCGAGGGCTCCTAGAAAGCATGATTCTCAGGGAACACCATAAGGGTATCCTGAGGGTTAACCTTTTTGGGTGCCCTATAGACGTAGCTACATCATGGGGTCTGACCAGGGCCACAGACTTCCTTGGGCCCAGAACTAGAGTTATGACCGGGCCCCGTCGGCGGAGTTATGAGCCCCCCCATTTCCCACCTTGCGAGCTCCCTCTATTTCCCTCCCTCTTCCCATGTATTTATCTCCCCTCCGTCTCACTTCTCACTCTCCCTCCCACCATCAATTACCCCACTCTCACTCTATTTCTGACCCCACTTCACATTTATTTCTCTCCCCTGCGTCTCACTCTTACTCCCTCTTTTCCTCTCCCCCCCTCCCTCCATAAATTACCCCACTTAATCCCCCCCTCTCACTCATTCCCTCCCCCTCACACAACCCCCCCCCACAAAATATATACCCCAAAAAAACACACAAAAAAGCCCCACCTCCCCAATACATATAAAAAAATTACATATAAAAAAACAAATACATATGCAGCTCAACCCCCTTATAACGCTGTGCTTTGGGTTCCAAAGTATCACATCGCGCTATAAGCGGATCGCGTTAGAAATAATGTGCAATTGTATGCATTGTACAATAAAGTATTTAAGATACCAATAATCGTGTTGTAAAGTATTCATAAATAGGAAAATTGGGAGCCACGCTTGCATCACGTTATAACGGGGTTGAGCTGTACATATTAAAAAACCCAAATACATATAAAACCCACCCAAATACATGTAAAATCCACCTAAATACATAATAAAAAAAAAATACATATAAAAAAACAATGCATATAAAAAACAAATACATATAAAAAAATCCCAATATATATATTTTCACGGTATTGCGCCGACACCAGAAGTGTGGGACAGTCACTATGGAGGGAGGCCCACAGCTGGAAAGAACGATGGCCCATCGGCAACTGCTTTGTCTGGCCGCCGGGCCCCCCACAGCCACTGAGCCCGTGACACTTGCCCCAGCTGTCCCCCCATATCGGCGTCCCAGGGTCTGACACTCCAGGAATCCCATAACATAGTATCTTCCTGCGGGTTCTGCTCTCCACAGGATCTATGAGGAAGTAGAACGAAAGGAGGACTCCTCCCCTTCCATCCGTCATCAGTGACCAAGGGATCACATGATTGCTTCGGAGATGCGGTCACGTGATCATGAGGGGTGGTGACACTCTGGTGCAGCGGCCCGTCATGCACTTGAAGGGTTAAATATGCCACTACTGCAAGTTCACTTGATGATAGTAGGGACTGCCCTTACTCTTCACTGCCAGAAGCATAAGTGCAACCCAGCCAAGATGTTAAAGCAGATGTGGTTGAAATAAATTGCAGGCTTTTCACAAACTTGTATCCAGCTGTCATGGGAACCTGTATTTTGTTCTATTTCTGTTTAATGGGAAACTTTCGACAGCAAATCTTCTGTCGCTCCTTAAAGCTGTGTACTCCTCTTGTAACTTTACTTCCACTATGTAGTGGCGCTATCCGTAAGATTTGTGTGTTAGGAAGGCCGGAGGGACCATAGAGTAAGGGATAAGCATGCTTAACTGTGGAATTTCCGTATCAGCATCATAGTAGGTAATGGTGTTCCGCCTACACAAGTTGGGTAGGTAAAGGGTCCCATGAAGATTGGTGACGCTGGAGCTACTGTACTTACAGCTCTGTAAGGCCAACTTTACATCAGGTTTATTCGCAGACATTGAAGTGCAAAGTAGAGGTGTAGTCATTCGTGATGTGATTTCCATGATGTGACTGAACACTTGTGTTATCCATACTTATTTAATTTTTTTGCACCAGTTGCAACAATATCCGCACTAGCTTCCTTTGGTTTGTGCTGTATATCATTATGCTATGTCTGAAACAATTATCCTATTCATAATCCCTCACTTCAACTTTGACAATGCTTTATATTATGAGAGTAGTGTACATACTGTATTTGTGCATTAGAATATCTTTTTCAAGTCTTCTATTATATTTTTGGCATTTGATAAGCATGAATTGTATGCCAATTTTCAGTCTGAGCGGTAAGATCGGGCTGTAAAGAATGTGTTGTTGCTCTGTTTATATGACACAATAAATTATTTATGATTGAAATCTGTGTCCTTGTCCATTAATTACATCAGCTGGTAGTATGGCATTCATGTTGATGTGACCATTGGCGTATGCGGCCGTCGGTGTGTGCGCATGTGCCGAGGCCCAGTCCACATGCGCATATATAAATACACTAGTTTACATCGCATCTGCGCATGCGTAGAGATCTTGTGCCCATGCGCAGAAGCGTCCGTTCTAGGACACACACACACGCACACCACTGTTACTAGAGGAATTCCAAGTGAGAATAAATATAGAAGTGGAAATAGCAAGATTTTTAGAAATGTACCATTTATAATAAAAATGGCAGAAGGGGAGCCACATGCAAGGTGTGTAAACATATAACACATGATTTGTATATAGATTTATATAATATGGTAACTGTAATGATTATAAAAATAATAAAAAATACAGGCGGTCTGTGCCGAGCACGCTCGTTCTGAGTCAAACTTCTTTGGGTTTTGTCACTGAAATTGTGTTTTGATTTTTATGATTGACATTGAATGAAAGACTTTTGAGAGTAACGGCATTTAGATACTTTACTATCCAAAATATATGTACCTTACTTTAGTTATCAGAAGTCAATTATATCATGTATTCCAAGTGATAGTATGCAAATTTCAACACAGAAATAAATGATACTCTCAAATCTCTTTCATTGAATACAAGACATCACCATCACAAATACAAATTCTGTGACAAAACACACAGAAGTTTCACTTACAATGCGCATGCTCAGCGCACACTCTTTTAAAAAAAATTGTTT
This sequence comes from Ascaphus truei, assembly GCF_040206685.1. Classification (NCBI taxonomy): domain Eukaryota; kingdom Metazoa; phylum Chordata; class Amphibia; order Anura; family Ascaphidae; genus Ascaphus; species Ascaphus truei. Next base: position 70,610,936 of record NC_134490.1, on the reverse strand, counting down.
TAACATACAGTAAGATTCAAGCAGAGGGTGTCATGAGCTGAACCCCATTAATTTCAGCTCTGGGGAGAGCCCCTGTTCTGGAGATACTTACTACCTCTGTAGGGGTTGCCGGTAATGGCCGCTTTTCAAAGCTCCTGTGGGCCAATAGGAAGCCGTGATGTCATCCGGTGCGGCCTCATATTGGCCTATGTGACACTGAAGCTTTAAACTTGCAGCAGATATTGTCACCCCCTTCGGAGTGAAGGATCTCTGGAAGCATGGGGCTCCCTGCACCTGAAATCAGCGGCGTTCAGCTCCTGAGACCCCCTGCTTCAATCACATGTAGTAAAAAAAACAAAACAAAAATTGCCCACTTCAATTCCATCATTAACAGTCATTTTATTTTGATGTTTAATCACAGTTTACTAAGGTGTGTACATCAAGGGTACATTTATGAATTACCACCTTGTCCATACAATAACATTATGCTAGTGCTGTAATGATTGTAACGGGCTATCTGATATGAAGTATCGGGTGTGTATTCTGCACAGTAACTGTTTCAATTACACCACCTACATGTGTTACATTGTTGTTTCTTAACTAGAACTTGTTATTTTGTATCTTATAGTACCTGGTACAAGAAGTGTAGAGGCGATAGAATGGATAATATTGCAAAACCGGTTACATCAGTGATCATGCGTTGAGTTCTCTCTGGATTTGGTTGAATATGAATTATTACTAATATGAATGTATCATATGCTCTTCATGTTATAATTTATGTATATCAATCACCCACTATATATACATGCTATGGATGTCCACATGTATGCTAGTGCTGAATATAGTGATTACCTATGATGTCGAAGACTGAGCCACTGATTGAGCCACCTGTGCTGAAGCAGGGATATCCTAATAACCTGACCAGTTGGGGGGAGGGGGGACTGCGGTGGAGAACCCTTGCGTTAGTGATGTCTTATCTAGCCCTGTTCTTTCTTAGAACATACAACACTTTCCCGTCTCACGTGTACGTAGCGGCTAACTATCACAGTGACTGTTCCTTTGTACTCCCTTTCTGGATATACTTGAGAAGGAGACATGCTTCACTGTGTATTTCCAGGTTAAATATATTTAGATAAAGATATATTTACATCCATATTTTTGTACCCAGTGAACTTCAGTGAGAGGTAAAACAGAGGCTAGCGCTGCTTTGCTTAGAAACGCACAACTTACCTATTTGGGAGCAAAGAGGTTAAGGAGAATTTCAGCATCTGTATGCTTGGAAACAGTTATATTTTAGCTAGAGTTTATTTCTAGGTAGGACTTCCATTTATGGGTTGGATTAAGTTAGAACATGTACCAGATACCTTTTTGGCCGATTCCTAATATAATCTTCTTTTATTGTGTTTATATTGTCTCCACTGGCAGGAAAGACCTTGCTGTAAACAGAATACAGTCTGTATTTAACCCTCTCCATCCCAGAGCAGGCAGTGATAAGCGATGCTCTGCAGTTACTTTCACACTGATAGGGAGACTAGCTCTCCTGTGATCTATTGCTGGACCAAACACCAGCAACACGTGTTTATGGGATCTTTTAAACAGCACACGATTACATGGTTTATCCTCCTCTACTGGGAAAAAGCGGTCTGCAAACGTGTGAAAACCATCCCTGTGAAAACAGACATGGAGATCTTTCATATCACATCATTACCCAGAATCCCTGGCTGCAGTGTAAGCACTGTATGCCAAGAGATAATGGGGAAAAGCAGGCTGCAGACCTGTCTGAGACGTGCGAATGGGCTCACAAGTGGTATTTTTTGTTTGCTGTACACTGTACGAGGGAGGGTTTTTGTCCCTTTTTTACTCCCCATAACTTGTTTTGTGCCTGGTCATATCACAGCAGTATTTCTGAATATCCATGCATATTACTTCCAAACCACAATATTGTCCATTTATCTGACAGTTGAGTATGGCGGTGCTGCTTTTATGAATGAATTACTCCTTTTCCTATTGTTTATGTCTGAAACGCTTATTCCCATTGTGTCGTAATATTGTCACGTATTGTAAAGCACTATGTATCTGGATGCAAAAGGTCACAAAGTCCGGACTAAGCAAAGGGTGTGAAACGTACGTCAGGGTTGTGTCTGTTTGCACTCCCCAGGGACCCCCCTCCCCCCTATTCTCGCTGTGGACCTCTGCTGGACATTTCACTTTGTGACCTTTTGCATTTCATGCCACTTCAGGACCCTTTTTCCATGGTGACCTGCAAGTATATTGTTCATTGGTATCTATCTTGGGTTACCATATGCATTATATGCCTCATTGTTGGTGATTGGAGTGGTATTGCATTAGTGGTTATTTAGCATAATTTTAGCTGTATTTAGGTCTCAGCATTCAGCAGTCTTTTAGAGACTTATTTACTGACCGGCCGGTCTTAAACCATAGGAGCAGGTTACTTTATTGTTTTTTCTGCTCTGTATTATTTATGTTTTTTGTGTCGTCTTTTTGACCATATTACATCTTAGTTCCTTCTATCCTATGTTTAGGTTATGCTGTAGGGGTTCCTTGGGGACTGTTTTATCTTTTTCGTGTTATCCATGTTTTTCTTTGAATAAATCAATTTATTATTACTTTTTGCTTCAGTGCTTTTAGTGGGGCACCTTTTTCTCTTTTTGGTATATATATATGTATATATATATATATATATATATATATATATATATATATATATATATATATATATATATATATATATACACATTATACATGACAAACACATGGCTTGTAATATTTTAATAATATTACAGTCATGCCCAATAAATAGGCGATTCCCAGTTCAGTTATACAACCTGAGATAAATCTGTACTATTATTCACTGTTATTATTGGATATTTACTTTTTTTTTTTTTTAAGGATATTTACTGCTCAATATAGTTTTTGCTGTGCACCAGTCCAGGAGGCTTTCCTAATAGAGTTTTTAGTCCATTGCGTGTGGTGTTATTATTATCCTTTATTAATAACACACCAACATATTCCGTAGCGCAGTACAATAGGGTTGAAGGACAAACAATAAAATAAGAAACATTAACACACATTGTTACAGTAGGTAAGGAGGGCCCTGCCCCAAGCTTACAGTGGTGCACACTTAAAACATTGTAACGTGATAAACAATGAAACCTGATGCATTTTTAGTTTTTCATTAAAAAATTACGGTCTGGTCTCCTTCAACCTCTTGTTTTTTTGGGGGGGGGGTGGAAAGCAGGGGTCCCCGGAGCTGAACCACGTTCATTTCAGCTCCGGGGACCCCCTGCTCTCAGAGATACTTACCTACTTTGCCAGTAGCAGCCCCGGCTGGGCACAGAAAATGTCTGTTTAAATTTCCCGCGAGCAAATAGGAAGCGGCGACATCATCCCTTGTGGCTTCCTATTGGCCCACGTGTTAGAGGAGCTTTAAACATATGTGAGACACCGGCAACCCCTTCAGAGGTACGTATTTCAGGCAATGCGGGGTCCTCAGAGCTCCGGAGACAACCTGCTTCCAACCTGGGAGGGGGAGGGAAATATATATACGGTATAATAAATATATATATATATATTTTTTTTTAAAGGTAAAGCTCCTTAACCTTTTTTTTTTTTTCTCTCTTTCTGTTTCTTAAAGGTAAAATCTTATTCCGGAGAAGCCATATTCGTGATGTAGCTGTGAGGAGACTGAAGCCTATTGACGAGTATTGCAGAGTAAGAACTCTCTTTAAAAGCTATCTCAGTGGCAGTATATGCATGCCGTACCTGCCAATGTATTGTCCACAACAAGCCGTGGTCAAAGAATGAGGGTACCAGGAGGTGTGGAGTAAAATAGCCTTTTCTTTACAAAGAGAGTACCAGCCACCACCTTTACACTCACAAAGTTACTGTACAGTTTCACTGGCTGCAGGATAAAACGCATTGATTTTTATTCACAAAACTATGTTTCTATTTTAAAAGCACAAATATTGTGTTACTATGTGGTGCGGTGTTTTACAGGTTTACCATGGCTTGAAGCCCGGCAGAGAATGACTATTTTTAATGACCCGGACAGCAGGGAATTACAAATAAACGGATGGTTTATACGCACATTTATTTGCCCACCAGAGATTTTTGCGCTGATTTCTCTAGTAGAATCGAATTGATTTACACAATACTTGCGCAAGCCTTAAATGAAGTACTTTAGATTAGTAGTTATTTAATGGGTTTTTGGGTTGTGGAATAATACAAAGTTACAGATATAAGTGATAGTTTATCGTAAAGTAAATATCACGATTAAGTCCCCTTTTTGTGGTGTTTAATCTCATAATTACATTGTTTCAACATATTTCGCCTTTGTGTACAATACACCTTTCCTTTGAGGGTTGTAGTTGTGAGATCATATTATCGCTGTAAGAACGTGTGTACAAGTGTCTAGCATCATAGCAGTTGGTTAAATTCTTCTTGCAACCCCCTGGCCATTTTATATTTGTTACAAGACTACTCTCTTTAAGCTTCATACCTGCCGATATAAGTGTAGCAAATCCAGAAGTGAACAAGCTATATACAGTTCTTCCCAGTAGATGTTATACACATATCCAGATGAGCACTTTGGAAGTCATTTATCAAAGGCTTCCAGTCCTGGTGAATTGCTTTCAGTTTCCTAATGGATCTGGGGTTGCTGTTTGCATTCCCACTGCTTAATTCTCATTAATTTGCACATAGTCCATTCTGCTCTATGCCGACATTTATTTCATTTTGGGATTTGCTGGCAAATAAAAGTTTGGCATTATTTACGTATCTGTTTTTAAGATTTGTAAAACATCTCTCTTTCTGGAGAGCCAAGCCATACAGAAGAAAATAATCTTTGCAGAGCACCAAATAATATGTATACTATATGTAGAATATTACTATACATCTGTGCTTCAGCGTGGCCATATAAAACAGGAAGTCTACAGGGTGAGTGCAGTGGGCTGTAATGTCATAAAATAGGTTGAACTCGATGAACATATGTCATTTTTCAACCTCATCTGCCATATAATTATACCGACAACTGTCTAGAATCCAGTAATTTATTCCATGGAGTGAAGATAAAACCTTTCCCCTCTGAACTGGAAATCGCCTGCTTGCAAATGAGATTGTCTAAGAACTAGACGGTGTCGCAAAAAAAGTAACCAGGGTCTTCTTAATTTAGTTTTGCTACAGTAATTAGATCTCATGAATAGGGTTTTTTTCCAACGAAGATCATTTTTCTGTCTTCTTACCAGACAGGCCTGGAAAAGGCTAATGATCTGTATGATAATAATTGTCAAATGAATATGGTATTTCTGTACTAAACGTTAATGTTCTTTTGAAGAATTCAAATGACATTTTGACCCATAGTCCATTTGCGGTGAAGCTGCTTCTCATTGCTGGAGAAAAGATCAACTCTGTGCAAAATCTTCTCCGGCACTATATTGTTAAGATAACTCAATTTTGAACCATATTATCTTATATTATTATCAGCCATTTTCTATAGCTGATCATGCAATTGAAATTCAGAACCTCCTCCACAATTAACCTCTTGACCTCCAGAGGGATCTATAGTTCAAGGGGTTTAAGCCAAGTGTGCTCTGCGTGACGGATCACACACCAAGCTTATTTAAAGCACAAATCCCAGCTGCTCATTTTATTTTATCTCTCCCATTTATTTTTTATTTTTTGACACAATGGGAACCAGCGGGTCCTCCAGAGCTCCGGGGTCCCCCAGTTTCGGATACCCAGGCTGAGTTATTTCCTGTAACTGAAAGGAAGGAGGAGGAAATACACGAAAGTGCGATAGCGTCATTACTCATTGGTCATTGTCTGCCATTAACGTGAGCAGGGGTTGATAAAAGCCTGAGGGCCTAAAATGTACCCTCTGGCAACTGTGTTGTGGTGGTGGCTTGACCTGCCAGTCACCACCAATATGACCAGCCACAAAGATGCTGGTCCTGCTTCACTAGAGCGACATCAAATCGGGCACTGGGACCGACCACGGGGTTGTCATCACCACGTAGCTTAGTCTGAAGTGGGGGAAAGGGAGAGCAGAGGCAGAGACGCAAGCGGGCTGCTCTCACTGAGGAAAGTGTCCGGGGAGGAGTTTCAGTGTGTGTGTCAGTGTGCCGTCTGCGATTATGTGTCAGGGCGCTGACTGTGAGTGCGTGATTGTGTGTCAGCGTGCTGCCTGCGATTGTGTGTTGGTGTGCTGACTGTGAGTGCGTGATTGTGTGTCGACGTGCTGCCTGTGATTGTGTGTTGACGTGCAGCCTGTGTGTCAGTCAGTCAGTGAGTGTGTGTGTGTGTGTGTGTGTGTGTGTGTGTCAATGTGTCACAGAGGCACACTGACACACTCTTACATACAGTGGCACCGAAGTGGGAGGGGTGATAAGAAGTTGCAAGAACAGCCCCTCTGTCACTCAACAACGTTGGCTCCTAAAGATTCTAGCGGGCTCCTAAGTGTATAAGGTTTTTGTCTGTCCCTGATTAATTAGTGGGTAACAAGCAGGTGAGTGCGGTCACTGCATAGGCTAACACTGGGCTTGTTAGACTAATTGCAGGATATACTGTATTTAGTACAGGCACCTGTAGCACACAAAGAACACAGGGAACACAAGCCAGAAGGTCTCCTCGCTCTAGTAATGTTTTCATCAAAATAAAAGCAAAACTAGATATGTAAAGGTATTAGCAGGGAATCCTCTGTTAGTAGTAAAGTAGCACAATGCTATAAAGAGATACAATTTCACATACTAATATGTGAAGCTAACAGTAATACATCCCTGACTTACTTATCTCGTGTCATTGTTTGTGATTAAGTGCAATACATCAGTGATAATCTTCCTTTTTAATGTAATTTGTGATATAACAACAATGCAAAAAGGTGTAATAAAATACGTCTTTTAATTTTAAGTATGTTCTCCTTAGCAAGCGCCGGCTGTATTACTGATTACATGTCATTGCATTTAGGCCTGTATTTACTAAGCAGTTCTTTTCCATAAAACCTCTTACAGGCTGTTCAAGTGAATGGTTTGTGAAATGTATCCCAGTGCTGTGCAGTGTCATGTAATACTTTCATAGTGAATATGCACCTTCGTGTAATACTTTCATAGTGAATATGCACCTTCATGTAATACTTTCATAGTGAATATGCACCTTCATGTAATACTTTCATAGTGAATATGCACCTTCGTGTAATACTTTCATAGTGAATATGCACCGTCGTGTAATACTTTCATAGTGAATATGCACCGTCGTGTAATACTTTCATAGTGAATATGCACCTTCGTGTAATACTTTCATAGTGAATATGCACCTTCGTGTAATACTTTCATAGTGAATATGCACCTTCATGTAATACTTTCATAGTGAATATGCACCTTCATGTAATACTTTCATAGTGAATATGCACCTTCATGTAATACTTTCATAGTGAATATGCACCTTCGTGTAATACTTTCATAGTGAATATGCACCTTCGTGTAATACTTTCATAGTGAATATGCACCTTCATGTAATACTTTCATAGTGAATATGCACCTTCGTGTAATACTTTCATAGTGAATATGCACCTTCGTGTAATACTTTCATAGTGAATATGCACCTTCGTGTAATACTTTCATAGTGCTTCAGCCGTAACGTTGGAAATGATTTCCTGAAGTTCATTGATTTTTGCTCAGTGCCTTGGCAGGCTTTTTTTTAATAAGGTGTCCTGTTCTGTTTGCTTTCCAGGCACTGGTTAAGTTACCGCCCCATATATCGCAGTGTGAAGAAGTCCTGAGGTTCTTCGAGGCTCGCCCAGAAGATCTGGATCCTCCAAAGGAGTAAGTGCTGATCGCATGTTGCATGTGCAACACACGTCTCTGGCTCAGAGAGGGGAAAACACCCAGAGCTGGAGCCAGACATTATACAATATTCCCTTTGTCCGTGACATTGTTTGTTATGGGAAGAACAAAGACAGAGAGTAACAATATATCATTGTGTGGCAGTAACGTTTCTACACGATGACTATTTAAAGCTATACAATGTCTGCACATTAACATTCAGTGTATCATGTTACACGTTGTAATGTTACTGTTCAGGCCGCCACACGTCTCCCAACGTAAGAGGTTCAATTATCTCTGAGACATACAGTGTTCCGGCTTCTAAAAGGGCTCTAATCTGGAAATGTTAGCAGCCAGTCTCCTCTTGACATACTTCCAAAGTTTCTCATTTTCATATGGGAAAATGAGATCAGTAGAGCATTATAATAAAAGTTATCAATATAATTGTTGTTGGTATTATCCAAATTGCACCCTGAGATATGCAGCCCAGTCTATGAGCAAGGTGAACTGATGGTACTAATTGCATTAATTGCTCTCTTACCATAAGACAAACAGGGAAAGGATAAGCCATAACGTATTTGATAAGGCAATTAATTTTACAAGACAACTAAAATCATATTTTCTTGTCACTGGGCGTAAGTAGGTACAATATCATTTTTTTTTTTAAAGAAAGCTGATTTAATTGATTATTTGAATAATAGACATTTTTTGGCCTCATACATTGAACTGCTCCTAAAATGATCCAAGACACCATTTTTTTTAACCCTTTCACTGCCCGATCAAAGCAGTGGGACGAAGAGCTCAAGTCAGATAAATAAATGAATGGTTGATGTAAATGTCTCACATCATTCTTCTTGTAGATGTATCTAATTTCAAAATCATATTCATTTTGTATTCTAGTTTGTTTAAATAGGTTCAATATAATTTAAACATATGTTTTTAAAGCAGCGGCATCTAACTTCAGTTCTCAAGGGCCACCAACAGGTCAGGTTTTAAGCATATCTGCTTCAGCAGACAATAAGTGGCTCAGCCGAAGACTGAGCAACCTGTGCTGAAGCAGGGACTGATTCTGCCACCTGTGCTGAAGCAGGGATATCCTGAAACCCTGACCTGCAGTTGGCCCTTGAGTTGGCCACCCCTGTTTTACAGCAATTATTTAAATATAGAGGATATGACCTTGAGAAAGACAGTGCGAGTCTATGTTGTTTTATCTCTTGTGCGAGTGTATGTTGTGTCTGGATTAGGGCGCCCCAACATTGGCAGGTTAACACTAATGAGTTTTACCATGTCAAATCTAGAGCCATCTTTCTGTGGACCAGAGTAATTCATTGTATTTAAAAGGTTCACAAGGGAGTGTGTCCTGCCATTATTTGTATCTGACAGAAACCAAACAATAGCTGCATGTCACTACTGCAGGCAGGAAGGGGGGATAGTGGCAGGTCCAAAGTTTATCAAGCACAAAATGGGAAATGGCAAATGTGTTTTTTCCTTGCTGGAGAAGTGTGGACACAGAGCGGGAGGTTTGATTTCAGTGGTACATTGGTAGGGTTGAAGAGGCAATCCAAGCAGCTTAATTTGTTTTTAAATACATCTTTTTTGTTTGTTTTACTATATGCAGCCTTTGATTACATTTTATTGAAAACGAATTACCTAAGCTGCCGATCAATTAGTTCTCCCGTGATCGATCAGCAAAATCCTGTTTCCCAGGGTTCACTAAATGGCCACCTTTAAGTTTCAATCAATTACTCAGTTAGTGTAACTCAGCAGCTACAATGTATTCTATATTACTAAGGTAACTTTATCTATTGTTACAGTTTGCAGCCCAAACTGCTGGGAATATTGGCAACAAATTATCAGAAACAGGAAAGTGTTGCAGAGATCTTGCACTGCTGGGGAGGTGGCTAAAGCATACTATAAAGATCAAAGGATGCTCAGTATATTAAACCTCATTAAAAATGGCCTTAAAAGTTGAAATTTAAAATAAAAAACTGTAGTAAGTATTATCTAATAATACAGAACTGATTTTGCTTTTTTTAAATACACTTGTAGGCTATTGCTTTTATAATAAAGATTTTTTTAAAGTAAAGAGTAAAGAGTAGGCATTTTGAAAATGTAAAGTCAACATCATTGCAACACAAAGCACGGCATGTGCAAGCGTTTGTACTCCTGGCCTCTTTACAAGGACTCCCTGGATTCATCGGCATACTGTTTTGTATAGCTTTACCAAGAGCCAAGTTACCCCTCCAGAGAGAGCTGTTTCAGGGACTCACAAGAAGTCGATAATGAACATTAACTGTTTTGCTGCCAGAAAATGCTTCTGACAGCAAAAGGATAACGCTTAACTGTAGGGGTGTCCGTTTTCAGTGATGCTCATTGGCATCGATGTGTTGGGGTGCTCTCATTTGGAGATTTGCTCCACTTGCGTCAATGAGCAGTTTGGGAACTGGCTTCTTTAGTAGTTGATGGAGGAATAGCAGTATTATACAGCAAATAAAAATATCCCTAGTGAGCACATTTACACGTCTCAGACAGGTCTGCACCCCTGCTTTTTCCACTATCTGTTAGCATACAGTGCTTCCACTGCAGCCAGGGATTCTGGGAAATGACATGCAAATGAGAACACAGTGTCACCTTTTGCTTCAAATCCATTTTAACATGGACCCCTATAAGCTTATGCCTGCCGCATTACACAGCGTTTCAGTACACCATGGGTTAAAGCAGCGCATAGCCAGTAACCGTACTCACAGGCGGCTGTTTCGACCCTTTGCGTCTCACCAGTGACTGGTTATACTGGCCTGTGCAGAAATATATACAATTTATTAAGGTTTGCGTGTGAAAACGTTGGGGTTTTTCACCTTTCCTTGCATTATTTAAGTCTCCCAGGTCCGAGGTGCCATGAACGCTTTTGCTTCAGAGATCAGATCGTATCAAGTCAAATAACAAGCCGCGTGCATGGGCCACTGGCGGAAATTGGCGCAAATACAAAATGCTGCTTTATGGAGCAAATTGTGCCACATTAATACATCCCCCCCTCGGTCTTGTGAGCTGATCAGTCTGATCTGGTTCTGCATTGTATCTTCTTTACACAAAGGGGCTTTATTGTAAATGAAGGACAATGCAATAAGGGGGCAAAATAGTGGCTGCAACTCTTCACAGTACATGGCCCAGATAAAAACGCCCCATATAAATTGGTATATGAAGTATAAAGCTTTTTAAATCTTGTTCCATTCTCCTAAATATCACACATGTCCCTGAGGTGCACTAAACCTTAGCACCGTTTAGTACGTCGACCCCACAGTATCATACAAGAGAGACAAAAATAGGTACTCTTTGGCTACAATACGCGCATTTTGGCGAAAGTGTCTGTTGTAAGCACTTTTCTAGGAAGCTGAGTGAGGAAAACAATATTTCAGTAGGGTACAGCATTATTATACATTTGATTTTTTTTTTTTTCCTGCCTGTTTCTCCAAAGATGTGTTTAACATTTCACATGGAAGGAAGCTGCACTTCCACTAAACTCTGATTACATTTGTATCCCTCAGTCCCAGGATCTCTAGCTACCCAATGGCTACTGGATGCTAATCAGTCACTGGATGCAATACTAACTTAAAGGGACAGTCCCTCCTAGGAGCAAAGTGAATTAATTCCAGTGACATGTTTAAGGGGCTCATCTGGGTAATTCATGCAATTTGTTTACCCAAATCTGACACCTCTAAGTATTTTTTATTTATTTTCTAGTGAGACTTGGGAGGGGTTTGATTTCTTCTGGCTGCTCCCTTTTGTGTGAGGTCACAGTGTGATGTCACTGTGTGCTCATACAGCCAGAGACCCTCTCCCCACCTCCCCTTATCTTATTGGTTCTCTGATACTTTATTGACAAACACTTACCTGTTTTTAGAGGCTTCTAAGAAATTCATCTGGTCATCTATGTACCTTTTTTTAAATTGAATTAAAAAACATGCTAATTGGTACTTCTTTGTCTTTACAAACCTCATATGTTAAACATTTCCCTACTAGATGCCCTGCAGCTCTTTGTTTCACTGTCAGTCTCTGTGCTCCATACAGAGAAACTCCACAGGAGAAAATTAATGGGAGACTTATCGTGAATACGTACTCTGGGGTTCACGTAACTTATGGGTATATTTACTAAGGCCGCGTGAACGAAAGGCAGTCCCTATGTGAGGCAGGCCATAGAGCGCGCGCAATGAAGCGCGACCTCGCACGCGATGTTCGAGCAGACAAACGATTGTGTGTTTGTCCCATGCTGGCCGGATCACGTGGGCAGTTCAGCCAATGGGGGTGAACCAGCCTCGTGACGTCACGGCCCTGCCCCCGCCACACCTCCCCGTTGCACCTCCCCCATCCCAAAGGCCACGGATCGCTCAAGCGACAGGCGCGCAACGCCTACTATATCCGCGGCCTAAGGCAGTAGTTAAACTACTTATCCTTTCAATAATTGTTTCGGTTTAGTTTGTTGGTAAAAGCAGTCCAAATGGCAATCTTCCCAAGCATAAAGCCTGTCCCTCCCCTGGCGTAATACTTCAAGGCAGGGGAGCACAACTCCAGTCCTCAAGCCCTCCACCCCACCCCAAACAGGTCAGGTTTTCAGGATATACCAGGTTCAGCACAGGTGGCTCACAGGTACCTGATTGATCCACCTGTGCGGAAGCTGGGACTGATTGAGCCACCTTTGTTGAAGCTGGGATATCCTGAAAACCTGACCTGTTGGCGTGGAGGCGGGGCTTGAGGACTGGCGTTGAGCCCCCCTGCTTCAAGGGACAGTCCCTCCTAAGAGCAAAGTGAACTAATGGCCGTGGGATGTTTAAATATAGCCCGATGGTGCAATAAACACCGATGTAGTTACATTGAGCCTCTCACAGGGACTCAGAGCTTATTGTGATTGTTATCATTTCCTGTGTCAGAAAATGTTCCCACACATGATAACAATTCCTTACACACATTTGCATGTTACCACCAGTTTCATGTGGCTGTGTGTATCCCAAACAGGATGGAAATCCTTTCACAAAGGTTTTTACTTTTAACTGTGAATGTAACTGGACGTTATGGAGGGTAAAAAAGTGACCGAAAACCTCCACCGTCCAGTAAATACAAATACCGCTCGTGGTGCATTTGCGTGTGTCAGACAGGTCTGCAACCCTGCCTTTCCCCATTATCTCTTAGCATGCAGTGCAGCCAGGGATTCTGGGCAATGACATGCAAATGAGCACAGGGTGTTACTCTTTATTTCTTATCCCTTTTATCATGGACCCTTATATACTTATACCTGCCGTATTACACAGCTTTTCAGCACAGCCTGGGGTTAAGAAGTGCAGAGCCAGTAACTATCTGTCGCCCATATAAATATCCGGAGTCTGCTGCCCAAACTGGATGAACTAAGGGCATGGTGCCTTATGCATAAACCAAAAGCCATCGTTCTTACAGAAACAGAAACCTCTGATGCAAATATCGCCATTCAGGGATACTCCATTTCTAGGAGAGATAGGTCAAAGAGAGGAGGAGGGGTGTTATTTTATATTGCAGACACATTACAATTTACACTGTTACATTGCCCCCCAAGCCCAACCTCTTTTGAAATCCTAGTTGGCAGAATCTGCCTCCCCTTTTCTAAGCCCATCTTGCTCGCTGGCATCTACCGCCCCCCTAAAGCCCCTCTACAATCCCTGACTGATATCACCCAGTTTCTTGGCTCAATTTCCTCTCTGAATGAGAAGAGTGAGCTGCTAGTTCTTGGGGATTTCAACTTCAATTGGCTTGACCCTAAAAACCACAAAATCCACACACAAATCAAATCGCTTAACCTATCGCAACTCATTTCCCAACCCACACGGACAAACCTGAAATCGCACAACCATTCCTTGCTTGACTGGATTCTCTCCTCAAATCCCAGCAGAATCCAATCCTCTGGCATCCTTCCTGACATTTTCAGTGACCATGCAATAGTGTACTGTGTAAGGAAAATTAAAACGCCCCAATCAAGCCCTAACGTTTTCCTCACTAGAACATTTAGAAACTTTAACCCACAACAGTTTCTGGCTGACATTACCAACTGCCCTTGGCACAGAATCGATTTAATTCCTGACCCTGATTCTGCGCTCGAGTATATTCAATCCGAGTTCTTAAAACTCTGTGATACCCATGCTCCACTACGCAGAATAAGGGTAAGGGGTGCCCACCTTCCATGGTTTACACCTGACCTTATAGCACTCTACTAGTTCAGGGATGCCCTGTGGAAAAGCCACAAAGTAACTGGCACTACCAAGGATCTCAATCATTACAGATGCCTGCGGAACATGTGCACAAGGCAAACAAGGCATGCAAAAGCACAGTATCACTCTGACAATCTCCTACAGAACACATCAAACCCAGCTACTGTAACTTCTGGAAGGTTATCAACAACATATTCCAGCCTTCTAACCATCAACAGCCAAGTAATATCACTAAGGGCGATATTACTCTGACAAACCCCACCGACATTGCAAATGCATTTAATGATTACTTTGTGGGGTGTGCTACTAACTTATTAGCGAAACACAGCCCAAACCACAAACCTGAATCTCATCCTGGGAGTACCCCTATAGCCCCACCCCCTCCCAACACTGCCCACAATTTTCAATTTGGCCCAGTATCCGAAGAGGAGATTACACAAGCGCTTCTCAAATTAAAACTAAGCAGCCAATGTGGACCTGGCTTACTACAATCTAGGTTTCTAAGACTTGGTGCCCCAGCAATTGCCAAACCAATTGCTTCCATAGTCAACTCTATCCTGTCTGCAGGCTGTATCCCTAAGACCTGGAAAGCTGCCAGGGTTGTCGCCATCTTCTTAAGTGGGGATAAAAACACTGTCTCAAACTACAGGCCAATTTTCCTTCTCCCAATCCTATCCAAAGTCATGGAAAAATGTGTCCACTCCCAATTAAGCGATTACTATAACAAGACAAATTTCCCTAGCCAATTCCAATCTGGCTTTCGCCCCAAACACTCTACCGTAACTACCCTGCTAAAAGTTTGCAATGAAATCCAGTGTGGAATGGAACGGGGTCAACTCAATGGTGCAGTATTCCTTGATTTTGCAAAGGCTTTTGATATTGTTGATCATGCTATCCTGCTTAACAAACTCCAGAGCTCTGGAATAGGGAAGCATGCTTTAAACTGGTTTCAGTCCTACCTATCAGGTAGATCCCAACATGTGTCCATCTCTGGCTCTAACTCTAACCCCCTAGATAACCTGTGGCGTCCCGCAAGGCTCTGTTCTGGGGCCCCTACTCTTCTCAGTGTTCATCAATGATCTCCCCACAGCTTGTCAGGAAGCCTCAATACACATGTATGCAGATGACACAATCCTATAGGCACACAGCCGTAGCCTCTCTGACCTTCAACACATACTCCAGTCTGACTTTTTTAGACGCGAAAACTGGATTTCCCAAAACAAACTGTTTTTAAACACTGAAAAGACTGTGACAATGGTATTTTGGACCAAGACTAAATTTCTAAAGCTTCCAGTGACTGAGCTCCAGATCAGAACCAACGCTAACACCACCTTAACTCCTGTTACTAGTTTTAAATACCTGAGCATATGGTTTGACTCCCACTTAACATTCGGGATGCACATTGATACCCTGACAACCAAGACCTATGCCAAACTAGGGGTACTTTACAGGAACAAATCCTCCCTAAGTCTCCTGGTCAGAAAGCGTATCGCACAGAAGATGCTAATGCCAATTATTGACTATGGAGACATAGTATATGGCTCAGCACCTCAAACCCACCTTAGCAAACTTGACACCCTCTACAATTCAATTTGTCGTTTTGTTCTCCAATGCAACTACAACACACATCACTGCGAAATGCTCAAAGAACTAGATTGGTCATCACTAGAGTATAGGCGCAAAGTTGACCTTTCCTGTCTTGCCTTCAAATTCTTTATGGGCAAGCTACCCAGCTATCTGAACAAGCTCCTCACCCCTACCACATGCAGCACTTATCACCTGAGATCAGACTCCAAAAGACTGTTCATGGTCCCAAGGCTCAACAAAGTATCCGGCCGTTCCTCCTTCTCTTACCGTGCACCCAAAAACTGGAACAACCTACCAGAGACTCTTACATCCACCACCAGTTTAGGTTCTTTCAAATCTAAGGCTGTCTCACATTTTAATCTGGTCTGTAACTGTTTCATACACCCATAATATATATATTATCTTTAACTGTGCACGCAATGTCTTGTATATAATGTATACCCTGTTCATTTATGTAACTGTATTTGTAAACATGTATTATTTGTCTTAACTCTGTGCCCAGGACATACTTGAAAACGAGAGGTAACTCTCAATGTATTACTTCCTGGTAAAATATTTTATAAATAAATAATAATAAATAAAACCCTACTCACAGAAAGCTTTTGACCTTTTGAGTCTCATCAGTGTGAGGTTGGTTGCTGGCTTTGCAACGTGAAGCTGGTACGTGGGTATAACCAGACATTAAAAACCCTCCCCCGTACAGTGTACAATAAATAAAAATACCACTTGCGGTGCATTTGCATGTGTCAGTCAGGTCTGCAGCCCTGTCTCTCCCCATTATCTCTTGGCAAACTGAATGCAAACACGAAGATTATCCAGACAAGCCCAGTGACACACAGCTAAACCTTGCCTGGCTTTCTCTATGACATGCTCTTCAACCAGCTAAAGATAAGGAGACTCATCTGGAGAATATACAGAGATAAAAAGCTGAATCATTTGGTAGATAACTAACCAGGGCTCTTGACATGGAGATAGATCATGAGAATTACAGCAGGACTATCAGTCTTGAAGCTTCTTTGCATCATCTGTTTCTCGTGCTTGGTGTCTCTTGAAAGGGCCCCGATATCAGATAACGGCTTATTTAGACTCCCAATCCATCTCTGGCTAACTTATCAAGTTATCCAAGCTTTGGCTTTCATTGAAATTTGACAGATCAATCCAAACCTGCTTACAAGTTAATGCTCAAATGTCAGCAATAATGTAATTAAATCTAGGGTTACCTTTACTAAAAGGGGAACTCGCACGTAGCAGGTTAAAACGTTTTTTTTTTTTAAACAACCTATCAAAGTAGTTGATTTCCTTAGAAAGATTTAATCAAAGTTACTGTTTTACTTATTTCTATTCTGTTAAAAATAAATGTTTTTTATTTTCTCTGGGAACACTGAATTCAGACCTACCAGCTGCTTCTGTTAATCTGTTTGAGTAGGGATGGCATCATTACTTTTGCAAACCATGAACCACATTAAAAAGAAACAACTCCCCTCTAGTTTTAAGGAGGCCCATCCCTTCTAGGATGAAAGTAAAATAAGGACAGTTGTATGTTTAATAGGTTAAATGTAGCTGATTGTAAGTATTTTTTTTTAACTTTTCCATGGTAAACACTAGTTTTTGCAATCTTTATCAAATGTACAGGTAGCCCTCGCTTTACGACGTTCCGCTTTCCGTCGGATGCGTTTTCCGACGGCGCGTAACGCAGTCCAAAAACTCGTTGTTCGCCGCCGTTTTCGCGTATCTGACGGAAACCGCCGACGGTTAACATGGGTCCCGCTTTCCGACTGTTCTGCATCCGACGCGGGTTTGCGGAACGCTTTCTGACGGAAAGGCGAGGGATAAGGGGGGTCAGTCATAAAAACTAAAGGTCAACTGTTGTTTTTGTTTTGTCCATTGTTTTCGTAGTAATTATGATGTCCTCATTAGTTAACCATATAAGCAAGTATATCAGCTACTAATGTTTAAGGGCACATTTACATATCTCCCTGGTTTTTTTTTTTTATCGCTTTATAATGACTAATGCCTCTACTGAATTATTTGCTTTATGATTTTGAAAATAAAGCGTAATAATGACCAGTAAACAAAAGACACATTTCAGCTTCAAATGGCAGATGTTAAGTAGGTTAACAGAATGCCTGAATCAATCCAGTGCAGTGTGTAGGGGAGCGAGGTCAAAACAAGTGGGAGTTGTGCAGAATAAAGGCGATGAAGAGAAGCTTTCAGGCAGGAGCGAGAGAGGCATTTTCCAGATGTGGCATTTGAATTTGGAGGCGGAGAGCTGCCAAAGTGCGTAGCCCATGAAGGATGCTTTGTAATGCTTCCAAAGAATAAAAATATGATACCCTTAGGTGCCTTTAGGTTATTGGGGCAGGGTAAATAAACACGTCCAAAAATGTTTTTGTATTTTCATTACAGATGGGATCATTCTTCTTGTATTACCTCTTGTAACCTGGGCGCTTTATTTGAAGTGATTCATTTTGATATGTAATGTTGATCTCCAAGCATGTAGAACGCAAGGAGGGAGTTAGCCAGAGCCGAACCTTCTGTTACCTTCAAATCTAAAGACGGCATTAAGTGCAACTGTGTCATTTATATTCTTATTGTTTCTGTTCGAGATATTACCAATTGAGAATAATATAATTTTCTACTGGCCACTAAATTATTTGGTTGTCTTCTGGTTTGAGATGGTGAACCAATAGAAAATAAATGTATCATTTTTTTATAAGACGTCTAACGTTTGAGCTGCATTTGCAACATTAACACATCCATGATTCTCTCTCTAGATATACTGTATATTGTAGGTGACGCCAATGTCTGATGTGTGTTTGTGTGGGATTGAGATTCTGTGTGTACCCCTAATTTTGAATAGATTTTCAGTCCTACTTTTGCTTAAAGATGCAATCCCAAATAGATTATCATTTGTATTTCTTAGAAGCCTCTGAATGGGGGAGTGTTCGTCAATCCAAGTGGTTTCTTTCCCCATATCCCACCTTGTCCTTATCAGAGAACCAATAAAGATATGGGGAGGTGGGTCCCTGGCTGTACAAGCACTTGCTGATCACAAAGTGACATCACACAAAAGGGAGCAGCCAGAGGAACTCAAACCCCTCCCTTGTCTTACTTTTAAAACAATTATAGAAAAAATACCTTTTACGGGTCAGATTTGGATAAAAAGGTATCAATTACCCAGATGAGAGCCCTTAAACATGTCACTGGAATCAGTTAACTTTGATCCTAGGAGGGACTGCCCTTTAAGATGCATGCTGATCAGTGGTGCAGTTTAAATGTTAACTTTTATATAACGGGATTAAATGATGAGGCCTGGTATTGTACCATCAGAGATTAAGACACGGTGTCTTATTCTTGTAGCTCTGAATTGTGCTTCCAAAGAGCCCTTTCTGATTGGATTGGCATTCTGTGCTATTCTGAGCCTTTCTCGTATGTTCAATCCGTGTCTAAAAAGCTTTATAGAAGCGGTTTCACTCCAGCTCTGCCAATCCGTTCAGTTTGTCAAAAAAGCCTCCAACTCACATTGTTTGACTAAAACTTCTATTCTCGTAGCTCCGTTAGGCAAACCGCTTCTAAAAACTCGCATCCAGAACCTGAAATATGGGTTTGGCTGGGAGAGATTAGCCCATAAGTCAGACAGGGGACAGAGTTAGCACCAGCTGAGGTCATTCCACTTCTAAGCAAGTACTATCCTGGCGTTCTGGCTGTTACACCGGGCGGTTTGTCACTTTTTAAAGAAGCGGTTTAGAAGAAGTGATTTGCAATAGAGAATACGTTTTTTTTCTTCTCAAATTCGGTACTTTTGAACATGGCAACCCGTGCGGTTTGGCAATGACCACTTCGGAGGTACTAGAATAGGCCCCTATATGTTCTTGGAAGAAACAGGCCTCAGATGTTTGTACCATCCTTCTGGGGATACCTCCTTGCCATAGGCATTCATTCATTAAGATGTTGAGAATGTTACTGTCTGGTTTTAATCTAATGCCAAGCTTTAGTGAATTAAGTAAGTGAATCAGCATTTAGTGAATGAGTGCGTTAACGCAGCATGTATACATATAAGATAAGTAGTAGGACCTGCTGGTGGTAACATCTGTTCTGTTTGTGGTTTGTCCATCTTATATCGTACATTCTGATAAGAAATGAATCAGCAGGGATGGTTTTACTATATACATGTGTGTGCACATACGTGGGCGTGCGAAAATTGTCCCTGAGAGCAAGAGGAAGAATTGCCAGGTCTTTGTCCTTGTCCCTCTTTAAAGTTAATCTCACGAGTGCATCTGTACTATTATTCTGCCTCTGACAGATAATTCCTTCACCCCGGGCATCTTTTCTACTACTTTCCAAGAACATTTATAGCGTGAGAGCCCCATGTAACTTCAGCACTAATAACGGGGAGGTAGGAAGGGCTAATCTTGAACTTTCTCATCCCAGTACTAGCCATGGGGGGGGGGGGGGTTGGCCTGAAGTCAAAGGGACTTCAGTAAGCCCATAAATACATGCTTCCTGACCTATGTTCCCATGTAGTCCATAGCCGTCTCCTCACAAAGGTTTAGTGTAATAAACGGGCTTTAAAGAGAAGTCAAGCTTAGTTATATTGCTACAACGCTTTATGGGGCTGGGACAAGAGTATTTGAACTCTAGGATTGCTTGCTTTATGATTCATGCGAGAAGGTGGAGATTTTGTATAACTGGGATCTAATAAAGGATGGTCAGCACTAACCCACATGCATGTAGTATAATTAGTATGTGCAATTCTTAAAGAAAAAAATAGAGAGGCCACCATACATTACAAAAATAAAACACCAAAGAAACCACAATTCCTTGGTGACTTAAAAAAATGCCTTGTAAGTTGTTCCAGTCAGAGTCATGCCGTTTGAAGTGTTTGAAGCAGGGGTGGGCTACTCCAGTCCTCAAGGGCCACCAATAGGTCAGGTTTTCAGGACATCCCTGCTTCAGCACAGATGGCTGTCATTGACTGAGCCACACATTGAGCCACCTGTGCTGAAGCAGGGACATCCTGACCTGTTGGCTCTTGAGGACTGGAGTTTGCCACCCCTGGTCTAAAGGAATAAAGTCACCGACATGTTTAATTAATCACCAAGGACACTCATTTGCTCACTTGGTTAAAAAAAAACAACATCGTTTTATTTTTAAAGATCAACTCCTTCTCTGACTTGATACTACATTTCATGGGCAATGTGCCTTAACGTGTTCAGTGGTGGGAACAATGCAGCAACCAAGGGGTTAACTTGCATCTTAAAAAAGCTTTTTTTTCTATGTGAAGTCAACTGAGATTCATACAGGCCTTTATTGGAAAATAGAGCAGTGAATAAACAAATATGTTTTGACGTGTACGGCCGCGCTTATTGTCACGGCGACGCGACTTCACGTCAAAACAAATGTATTGAATCCCTCACGTGTGCTTATAGTAGGAGCGACGGCTTGGTCGCAATCGCTGGAAGTCAATTACATTTGATTTTTCAGCGTCCGCAGCGTGATGTCGCCGTAGCAGGGACTATAAGCGCGGCCTAAGAATGTCCAGGCATACCAGAGGTCAACTTGGTTTGGTCATTTATGGCTGTAAATCCCTGGAACCCCCCCTCCTGGAAACTCAGCTGCTGCTTTAACTCTTTCTCTACCAGAGGGGCCTGCAACGCATTGCGGTTGTAGTTGCCGAGTTTCAAGAACAAATGTTACTGAGAATTGGCGCCGGTGAACATGTCAGCGGAAAGAGATGAATTTTGGGGAAACCTCTAGGATACACTTAAGATTAGTTTGAATCTCTCCAGATGGGCGACACTGCACAGGCCTGGATCCATGCCTTTGCCGCCGTCAGCACTAACATTGAAGATTGTTAAATGGACACGCTCCCAGCTCCTCTGCAAATCTGGGAGGGTAAACTGAATACATCATAATGCTCTTTGTTCATGTAAGTGAAAACAAGTTCGTCCTACGGAAAACACAGTCAGGGATAAATCTGCATAGCAGCTTTGTGTAGAGATGAAGCAGACACGGCTTCTGAGCTGTTACTAAACCATCAGACAACCACATGCAGACAACCAAATGTAAGTGAACCATGCTTTGCTGCCCTTGCAAACTATTTCCCTTAACCGTAGTAGCTGGCCTCCCTGGCAGAGACAGGGGAGGTGAGGTCTGTCATTCTGTTTGTTCTCTTTCTGAGACTTTGAGGCATGGGGAAGAGTTTATCAGCTTTTCTAAAGAATTAACGTTTTTCATTGTTTAAATGAAAAATGTGTAGAATGGACAGTTGAGAGTCATTGTAAGAATGATCTATTCTGACACGTCCTCACTCGTAAACTACATCAAGTGGCAAGAGCCTAGAGGAATAAGACTATATAATGTGTAATCCATACATAGGGGTTTTCTTGTTTTTTTTGGTGTTATTAGCCAATTGCCTGTGTGGCTGACAAGTGCACATTGTGTCATACTGTCCGTGGTCAATACTTCCTCCAATCAGAGAATTTGTCATAAGTTGTCATACAGTATAGTCCATTTCCTAAAATGCACTCTTTCTGTAATGTAATATTTATGCAGCGTATAATTAATATATATATATATATTTCTATGTATGTTTCTTAGTATATGTATATATATCTTCAAAATTAATATTATATGCACGTTAAAAACACAGGTTTGCGGGTTCGTACCAGAACTACGAAGTTCGTTCGGAAGTCAAACTTCGGAACAAACTTTTGATTAAGAGCAAATTTTAAGCTAAAACCCAATAATAAACTTTGCAAACTTTTGCGTTTAGAAATAAAAAAAAAAACTTTTGTAAAAAAACTCAAAAAAGTTCAACAACAATTTTTTTTTTCAAATGTGTATTTTCAGGCTTTTTTCTATATATTTTTATAAAGCCAAAACCAAATGGAGTTTGGGCAGAACCAAAACACAAACATTTTTAAAAAGCAAATTATTAAAGTGCCTACTCTTAATTAATGCAAGTAGGATTTTCATATGAAATGAAACATTTTTTTGATCGGTGGTATTATTTATTCCAAATTATAATAGAGTGATCATTTGCTTCAGCAGATGTATTTGTTTCTTAACTGTATATTCTCTTAGTAAGAATGAATGCATTGACTTCTTGCAGTAAAATAGACTTGTGTATTCATAGGCTGCGTTTATAGTAGACGGAGCGCATGGCATCACCGCGTGTCTCGCCCGAACGATGGGTGAACTGAGTTTCCAGCGATGGGGAGGCGTGGCAGACGCGTCACCAGGCTGGTTTGCCCTCATTGGCTGACGTAGCTTGGAAATGTTGCCGAGCAGTCGCTATGCAGAGCGCTCTCGCGCACTGTGGCCGCCCTCATTGACTTCCACGGATTTGTTCTCGCGGTGCGTGATGTCGTGCGCACCATTGCGGTTACTATAATGGCGGCCTTACCAGAGATTTCAGTAAGAAGTTGCACACCCGGCTGTATGAAATCATTTCTCCTGGGTTGTTAAATGGTAAATGTCCTCCCATTGTGTTCCGGGATAACACACTCCTATATTCCTGGGTGCTACGAGAGCCCTCTCTTGCCAAGAGCTGCAGTGTGTGTGGAAATAAATAGCACACAGGGAAATCATATGTGCTGGATCATTCTTTTCCACTCCAGCTTCGCACATCAAAGCCATTATATATCTAATCCTGGTGGGTCAGGCTGGCCAGTGCTCAAGTGTTATAAATCTTTGGCACTGTACGTTTCCAAATGTTTACTGTGCTAGTTCAGCTTTTATTGCACTTGCAATTGCCATGTGGTTAAAATAAATGTCTAAAGATCCATTACATTTCAGAGCTGATACAGTTCATGCGCCTAAGAGGGATCACGTAACCACCGGTGGGAGTGAGAGTCACTTGATGCCTAAATGTGTTTTATCATCTCCGTACCCGGCAAAGTATTTGATACATGTCTTTGTTGTTCCATGTGGGGCAGCAGAAGGATGAACAAAGAAGCAACAGACCAAGAGCCTAATTTAGCCTATAAACACTTAACCTTCAAGCTCACTCAGTTTGTAAGCTCTGTATGGCAGGGACTCCATCATTCCCTTTATTTACCGCACTTGTGTAACTTTGTATATTATTTCCCTGTATTATAACTCTGTAAAGCGCTGCATGCATTGGCAGGACTATATATTATATATATATATATGTATACACACACACACACACACACACACACACACACACACACACACACACACACACACACACACACACACACACACACACACACACACACACATATTCAGGGCCAGCTGGGCGTTTGTAGAAAATAGCTTTTGGGGAGCGCAGGTTTCACCATATGTGGAAATAATAATAATATAGTGTAGTAACACTTTCCCAATTGGGTATCAGCAGTGGGTATATCAATGTGGGAAGAACTTAGACCACATTGATATACCCACTGCTGATACCCAATTGGGAAAGTGTGAGTCCCCATTTCTATGATTACCTAGTTGTCATTTATGTAGAAATTACTACACTATATTATTATTATTTTGAATAATTTCACATTTCACGCCTCTCGTGAAACCTGCGAGAATTGGGATCTTCTCTTTATAGGGTTGAGCTGCGACGGTCACTATATCTTATCACCAATACATATAAGCACCTTTATAAGTTTCATTGCTAATTTTTGTTTAATGATTTAATATCACTTTATTGTTCTCTTAGAGGAGCGCCTTGCTTATTCTTTTGCTCCAGCTGGGAGTTTGGCAGGGCCTGGTGCAGTGGGAGTATGGCGGGACCTTACCTTCTATGGAGCCAACATCTCCTTCTGCTATGTCACGTTGTCATGGCGATGCGGCGTCATGTGATATCACGTTGGCATGGCGATGCGTCGTTGCCTAGTAGCAGGAGGAGATGCCGGCACTTAGAGGCCTCGCGCTCTCCCCGGCAATCAGTTTAAATGTTGTGGGGAAGAGCGCGGGGCTCGGTGCAGTCACACCGATAGTACCGCCATCAAGCCGGCCCTGCATACATTTATTATCCTTATTAAATACCGGTTTTGCCCGATTTATAAGGCTACGTTTTTTTCAATAAGGTTATGTTGAAAAGTACATACAGCAGGGCCCCGCTTCTCGGCGCTTCGCTTCTTGGCGATCCGCTCATACGGCGGCACTGAGAAGGGGGCCGCCATCTTGATTTCTAACTCGCGCATGCGCAGAATGGGCGGGTGCGCCCGGCGCGCATGCGCAGACCGCAGGTTGCGCGCGCATACCATAGGTTGCACATGCGCAGAATGGCAAAAATGCCGGTTTGCACATGCGCAGAAGTGAAAATCGCCGGATCCGCTTTCCGGCGATTTTCAGTATAAGGCGGGCCTCTGGAACTGAACCCGCTGTATACCAGGGGCCCTGCTGTACTCGCCTTATAATCGTGTATCGGATTCAGCAGTCGGATGTATGAGGTGGGAGGTAATACAGAGGAAGCTCCACCGTGGCGGCCTGAAGCAGCCATGTTGCGTGTGGCAGGAAACTCAGACAGAGAGAGACACTGTGTGTGTGTGTGTGTGTGGTGTGTGTGTGTGTGTGTGTGTGTGTGTGTGTGTGTGTGTGTGTGTGTGTGTGTGTGTGTGTGTGTGTGTGTGTGTGTGTGTGTGTGTGTGTGTACACTTTTTTTGTCCAGCTACTACTGAAATTAGGGGGTCGCCTTATATTCTGGGTTGCCCTATAATCGAGCAAATACGCTAGTAGCTCGCTTCTCGATAATTTTCCCATCTACTAACAAATGATGCATCTTTTCACTGCTGCCGATATGTACAGTTATATTTTAATAGCGCCAACAGTGTGCGCAACGCTTTACAATAATCCATACCGGGGGCAACAGTGGGGATAAGATCGACAGGTAAATGACGAAGTCAAAGGGAGGAACTGCCCCGAAGAGCTAGCAAACATGTAATACATTTTCCACGAATGTATTAAAACGCAGAATTATTTTTTTTATATGTATATTTTAAAATAATTTTTTATAAAGGTGTCAGTCATGTAGTTTTAACCTATTAAACACTGATCAATCTTTTTTTCCTATTTGCAACAGGAGCTTGAAGAGGGATGTGGGTAAAAATACATACACAAAAGATAGTGTTTCAGTCCGCGGGGCCCTTCATCTGGTTTTAGTGATGTCTGCGACACCATCACATTAATGATGCATCTGTGTTTGGCTCGTTAAGAGGAGAACTTGTAGTGCTTTCAGGTAATATAGGAGGCCAAATGATTTATACTATGTAGTAATATAATATCATGCATTGAAACTGTTCAGTGCTAAAGGAGTTTGCAATGATAGAATGTGCTTCCGACTCCGATCTTTGCCTTAAGGGATAGGCTAGAGCAGGGGTTCTCAACTCCAGTCACATTCTGGGGAGTAAACAACCGCAGAATCCACGCTGTGGCCCTGCATACTACTGTATGTAGATGTGTGGGTTTACTAGAAGGCCACTCTTTTAGGCATTAAAACCATTGATGAGGACAGTCAAATCAGGACGGAGATCTCAGTTCAATATCCACATTGAGACCTTTGGGTATCCGTGTCCTTAATTTATGTATCCAATATGTTTCCTTTGCTGTGAGATCCACGTCCATGTTCCCACCTCTCCAATGTCTCATCACTTTTTCTATGCCTTGATATTTGAGGCCTGAAGGATCTGCCTGATGATGCACGCAGAAGTGCTTTGAGAGATTGTGAGTCATAAGGTGAGGTGAGCCTCTGAGCGAGACATCTGTGCTGAAGCAGGGATCTCCTTAAAACCTGACCTGTTGAAGGGGGGCCTTGAGGATTGGAGTTGAGCATCCCTGGGCACCAAGGCTTTGATCTGTGGCTGTATAGAAGTACATTGCAGACAATAGGTTAAAATAAAAGCTGGTCAGTCATTGCTTCCTTATGCTCTGCTCAATAAATTACCTTTAGACAACATGTCGAATGCTCATCTTTGCAATTAACCTCATTGGCCTTAGCCTGTTTAGATCTTTACCCTTATAGGATTTGGTCGCATTTCAAATCAACACCAAAAGAAATACGGTTCTAAGTCCAATTTCAAGGTGATCACAAGCACTGTGTCACAGGCACATCTGGCAGCAAGCAATGCACAGGACCAAGGCTGATCTATTTCCATAACCGATTTCGGATTAAACGTATTACTTTGATCCAGTAGTAAAAACAATCATTTATTTATAAAATGTTTTCCCAGGAAGTAATACATTGCGTTACCTCTCGTTTTCTGGTATTCCCTGGGCACAGCGTTATGATGACAAATACATGGTTACAAATGCATGGTTACATTAAATGAGCAGGGTTATGCATTATATGCAAGACATTGCATGAACAGTTAAAGATAATACCGTATATGTTATAGGCGTATGTAACAGTTACAGACCAGATTAAAATGTGAGAGTGCTTTAGTTTTGAAAGAACTTAGACTGGTGGCGACTATATGAGGTTTCATAGATTGAAACACAATTTCAAATGGAATTGAGATTAATCACAGTCATAGAATATCAATATTAGAGAAGAACAATAAATAGCAATGATGATGCTCGTCTGCAATACTGTGCACTAATATCTCCTTATGCTAGTCCCTTTCACCCTCTAACATGAGAAATAAGGACTATCGGAAGGACTCTTTTTGTGTTTCTGGTTTGGGTTTGATTACAACAGGTGTGAATATAATGAATAATTAAAATATAATCTATTAATTTAGACCTTTATCATCCCCAGTTTCACTTCAACCATGTTTTTTTTTAATACCTTTTCATTTGAAAAACTTTGCGTTTTATACTGAAAAGCTATTAAATGCGCCTTAAACAAGCAAACAAACATTAAAACGGGTATGATCCTAAATGCGATCCTACAGTGTATGATCCTAAATGGGATCCTACAGTGTATGATCCTAAATGGGATCCTACAGTGTATGAGCCTAAATGGGATCATGTGTGTAATTTACATGTTCTGGATGACACTGATCTAGCGGTGCAGAGGCATATGTGTTGGTATGTAGTTGCCTGTTCAGTATTGGGAGAGGATTTTCCCTGAACATGACATGCAACATGAAATAATATGATGTACTTTTCTTGCATGAAATGTAAACCTATTCACGTTTCCCAACATCTTATTAAACAGACATCTATGTGGTCTTCGATGAGTAACTACATCCTATAACACAGGGGTGGGCAACTCCAGTCTCCAAGGGCCACCATGAGGTCAGGTTATCAGGATATCCCTGCTTCAGCACAGGTGGTTCAATCAGTCCCTGCTTCAGCACAGGTGGCTCAATCAGAGGTTCAGTTTTCGACTGTCTCTGAGCCACCTGTGCTGGAGCAGGGATAACCTGGAAGACTGACCTGTTGGTGGCCTTTGAGGACTGGCATTGTCCACCCCTGCTATAACATAATATCTCTCACTGACTATTATAGCTCAAGGACTCAGCATTTTCGTTTGCAAAGCATTTGCAGGTGACTAAGGATGCAATTCTATATAGTAGGAAGCGGCATGCCATTGACTAATGGAAATTTTGGGCCCCAAGTTAGAATAAAGTCGCTGGGCCAGTGAAATGTCCTCATTTATCCTGCCCCGTGTTTCGTTCAATTAAGACCAGCTTTATTTTTGTCTGCAGTCGAGGAAATGAGTTCCTGTTATGTCATTTCCTTTCCTGTGCCCTTTTTCCTCTTATCTTTACAGAAGTATAAATGAGGCTTTTTGGCCTAGGGTTTCCCTTTCAGGAAAATGTTAAAAACCCATGAGTCACTCCTTTTTCCTAATTATAAGCCGATTAGCTTTGATTGCCTGTCTGTGATCTGCGAACACCTGTTAGTTGCGGAAAATGCCGCAGCCTCAAGAAATTAAATTTGTTCAAACAAACTGTAAAACGTCATCAGGAAAACGTGGCATAGATCACGGGTGCACAACCTTTCTGCCCTGCGCCCCCCTACCTACTCAGCCCCAGTGCTTCCTTACCTAAGAACCGGCGTCAAATGACGCCACGGGGTCATGTGACGTCATCCTGCTGTGTTGCCATGGCGACGTGTCGCCCGACGCCAAGGGAAGTAAGTTAGAGAGGCCTTGAGCGCTCCCCGGCATTTAATTTAAATGCTTTGGCGAAGCGTGCGTGACCTCTATAACTGCCGTGCCCCGCCCACCCCCCCCCCCCCAACAAAAATCTCGCGACCCCCAGTTTGCGCACACCTGGAATAGATCATATTTATTTATTCAATTAAAATAAATGTCTTAAATATCATACTACCTGCCTGAGTCCATGTTATGATAAGACAGGAGTATTTTCATAGACTCTTCACACCAAATGCACCTCCGTCCTGTAGCCTGGGGTTTATTACACTGCAATAGTGCCAATTAGGCAGTATTGTATGGGAACTCCCATCAAGTTCAATGGTAGATTCTGGACAAAAGTTTCCCAATCGACACAAATAGTTTCATTCATAACCCCACTGTCTCTATTAATCAACACACTCACTAGTACTCCTACTGTTCCTGTAAGTCTCCCAATTACCACCAAGGTGTATGTATCAAAGTCTTTAAAACAGGAGCAAAAACCCCTGAAGATTTACCAAAGGAAAAAGGTCCCATTGGAAGATATGGGATTTTTTGTTGCTTTTGTAAATATAGGGTGGAATGTCCTCGGGCGCGTCACTCTGCTTGCGGCTCCACGGCGTGTATTATATGCAGGGCAAAGGAGAGAGAGAAGGGCCACAGTGAAAAAAGACAGCTCAAAGTTTTGCACACTTTTTCAACAGGGTAGAGGGAAGGGGGGGGGGGGGGGGTTTGGGAGGGGTGAGAGATGAAGACAAGGGAGCTGTTATTGATTCAAGCTTGTTGACTGGGGACACACTCACATTAAAAACGCTCAAAACTTGAATTGATGTCTCCTCCTCTTCTTGTGCTTGGTGTCTTCAACAGATGTCTTCTCTTCTATGTGCAGGTGGATGGATTGAGGCCGAGGAGATGCCTCCTGAGATCTTCCTGACGCAGTGACCCTGCATACAGCTGCACCGGAGATAGAGAAACTGCATGCAGTTTCTCTATCTCCGGTGCAGCTGTATGCAGGGTCACTGCGTCAGGAAGATCTCAGGAGGCATCTCCTCGGCCTCAATCCATCCACCTGCACATAGAAGAGAAGACATCTGTTGAAGACACCAAGCACAAGAAGAGGAGGAGACATCAATTCAAGTTTTGAGAGTTTTTAATGTGAGTGTGTCCCCAGTCAACAAGCTTGAATCAATAACAGCTCCCTTGTCTTCATCTCTCACCCCTCCCAAACCCCCCCCCCCTTCCCTCTACCCTGTTGAAAAAGTGTGCAAAACTTTGAGCTGTCTTTTTTCACTGTGGCCCTTCTCTCTCTCCTTTGCCCTGCATATAATACACGCCGTGGAGCCGCAAGCAGAGTGACGCGCCCGAGGACATTCCACCCTATATTCTATTCAAATCCACACAGAGGTTGGTGAATAACCTCTGTAAAGACTCAGGCAGCGAAATCACTCTGTGGAAAGGACTGGAACCACATATTGAACAGTAGGAAAAATTCCTTTTTTTTGGCGCAAACTTTTCCCCCTTTTTCCTTCATATCCGCTTTTGTAAATATGGTGCATTGTTTTGGCTACAATTTTCTCACGACTTTCATATATTCCCCCTTAGACTGTAAGCTCTTTGGAGCCAGTGCTCCTTTCTCCCAATGTTTGTTTTTACAGTGTGCACTTCTTCCGGTTTTGTATAAATTCCATGGTATTATACCCTCTATACCAGGGGTGGCCGATCCGTGGCCCGCGACAGCAATTGGGTGATACTCGGTGATCAGTTGCGGGAGCTCCACCGATTTCCTGTGCGCTGTGGAGCCCCAGCTCCCCTCCGCCGCACGACCGGGCCACCCCTCAAAGTTAAATTCTTGGGGTTAGGGGGGATTGAGTGAGAGGAGGAGAAGGGCGTGGGGGGTTGAAAGAGGAGAAGGGGTGGGGGAATTGAGTGAGTGAGAGAGAGAGATCGGGGGGATTGATTGGGAGGAGGAGGGTGAGAATCGAGTGAGGGGAGAGTGGGGGGATTGAGTGAGAAAGTGTAACACACCCTAATATCCCCACCTTCAAACCTTAATGGGACCGGCTGTTTGTCATACGCCACCCTGAGGCTTACTCTCTCCCACAATGGGCAGACACTTAATCTTTTGTTTCATCATTGTCTCGCATTCCCTCTAGAGTGTAAGCTCTCACGGGCAGGGCCCTCATTGCCTCTCTGTATCTGTTTGTGCATGTCTATCCTTATTGTATTTGTTTGTAACTATGTAATTACCAGATCTCTGTACCCCCATTGTACCACGCTGCGGAATATGTTGGCGCTCTACAAATAAACAATAATACAAAAATGGGGGAGGGGAAAGGGGCCAGTAGGTCAACGACCCGCCAAAATATTTGTGTCCATATATTGGCACGCAGAAAAAAGGAGGGTCAACCCTGTCTATACTATTTCTATAAAGCTGTTTGTGATTGGTACTATTGTACAGCAAATACAAATATCATTGGTGAGCACACTCCCATGTCTCAGACAGGTCTGCAACCCGGCTTTTCCCAATTATCTCCTAGCATACAATGCTTCCGCTGCAGCCAGGGATTCTGGGTAATGACATGCGAATCAGCACTCACAGTGTGTCACCTTTTGCTTCTAATACATTTTAACATGGACCCCTATAAGCGTATGCCTGTGGCATTACACTGCGTTTCCAGCACAGCCTGGGTTAAAGAAGCGCATAGCCATTAACCGTACTCACAGACCGCGCTTTCGACCTTTTGGGTCTCCTCAGTGTGCGGTTATACGGGCTTCGCAATGTGCAGCTGGTACTGTTACATGTCTATTCTCTATTTTCCATTGGAATACATGGATATTGAGAATAGGATTCAGTGATATTACAGTTAGAAAAGCAAAACTGGAATAAACTCTCAAGATGAAATGGAGTCTTGTAGGGCAGGGGAGTGCAAACTTTTCCCCTGCGCCACCTTGCCGGCAGTTCCCCTCTCTCCGCGCCCCTCCCCCTGTTACCTCGGCTCCCGCACCATGACGTCACGTCACATGACCTTGCCGCCACGTTGTCATGGCGACATGTCTAAGAAGCCGCCGGAGCCAAAGTAAGCAAGGTTTACAGAGGCCTTCACTGCTTCCCCGGCACTTAATTTAAGTGCCTTCAGGAAGCACACTGGGCCTCTGTAAACCCTGCGCCCCTAGTTTGCGCACCGCTGTCCAGGTAGGGAATACTGAAATAACCTGGAGCACTTCAGCAGTTACAGTATCAATGTTCTATGAGTTGTGAAACTGGAGTCATTTGTGCTTTGCAGCTCGATATTTAGTACATTGCTGACATTGCAGCTGTTTAACTGTCAGTATTCAGCTAGATCTGGAGTGACCAACTTCTGTCCAAAAGGGCCACCAACAGGTCAGGTTTTAAGGATAGCCCAGCTTCAGCACAGGTGGCCCAATCAGTCAACCACTGAGCTACCTGTGCTGAAGCAGGGATATCCTTAAAACATGACCTGTCGGTGGCCCTTAAGGACTGGATTTGCCTACCCCTGAGCTAGACCAATATAGCATGGAAGGGGACCAAATAAAACGTTATGTAATTAATGATGGTGCTATACAGTAGCACATTAATATGTGACTTCTCAGAGGTGAAAAGAGAGAATTTTCCCATCAGTCTGCTTTACAAAAATGCAGTTGTGGGAATTCTGTCTCTTGTCACTGGCGGGTTGGTATCTCCCAGCAGGTTAAAACATAACCAGTAGAAACCTGCATGCTCTTAACAGCACAGTGTGATTAACTGGCCAGCAATGAGCCAGCCCCACCTACCCATATGAGATCACATTGATGAATTCCTAAGAGACCGCAAATGTACCTGATGCTCTTGTTTTAATAGGTGTAGTCAAGAAGAGGCAATGCTGTGACATGACCAGCGCTGGCAGAAACGGCTAAATGAGCAGTGTTTATAAAACTGGAAACAAAGGTTTAATACACTTAGAGCACGTTGGTATTATTGAGTAACTGCTGCTACACTGTTGTGAACACTCATTTCTGCCCAAGGTATTCAAAGCCGGACTCCGTGAGCTCAAAGAGTTACATGCAAACTGATTATTATTGGTGCTCAATCTTTGCTGAGTTTAAATTGGAGTATTATGAAGAACAACATTTTATCAGATGATGATCCCCTTACCAAGTGCACACAGTGAGATTGTGTACTGTTTGATCAGAGAGAAAGCAAACAGATATACAGTATAGGAATATATTGTCAGCTAAGTGTTGGGGAGTCTCGTGATAAACAGAATGCACTGAAGCAGTTCCCTGGAAGGTCTTGGAAGAAACATGAATGAGGGACTTCCATGTACCGCACATTGGTAACACTAACTCAAGAAAGTTTTGATCTTCCACAGGCACACGAGGCACTATTTTGAGTTGGGAAATTCCATTAAAAAAGACAAATCAGAATAAATGGTTAATAATAATAATAATAATAATAATAAAAACCCCAGACAACAAAAAAAGAGGTTTATAATTAAGTAGGGGCAGTTTTGGAAGTTTGAAATGTGAACGTCACAGACTTCAAAGTTTGTTCTCAAGTTCAAGTTTTAAACTTGTTAATGAACTTTCAAATACGGGTGAAATTGGAGATAAGCCGCGAGAGTCTCATCCTCAACTTACATTTTTTTTTTAAATGTTTTTATAAATTAGTCAAAAATTAGCAAATGAAAAAAATAGTGAGCTACAAAAGGTGTGGAAATTTGCTTTCAAAGAATGCTTATGTGTTGCTCCCATATTCTTTTACTAAACTAAAATTAATCAAGTTCTGGCAAAACCAAAACTCCAATGAAAGTGCCCACTATTATTTAGGAGGAAATGGGCTGGAGTTCCTGCAGGAATAACCCATTACAATCAACCTGTGAGGATCGCTGCTAGGCTCCATCCCTCTGACGCGTTGCGCAACAGTGCCGGTGGCGCACGCAGACCCCTGTCTGCACGTGCGCGCCTACCTAATAGTGCACCCGCGGAGGCGCGCATCTGGCTCGTCACCGCAGCGCCCGCCCCACGCCGCCCTCCCCCTACACGTGCACACAGCGCGGCGGGTAATCCCAAGAAAGGTATCAGCTGTCTCTCACCTGCAGCGAATCTCTCTTCCTCCTATCGGCTCGTAGAATATGTTTGAGGTCACTCCACTGCCGCCTTCTGATTGGTTCCCACCTCCTTCATTTACCCTGGCTGTTCCTGTGCAAGTTGCTGAGCATAAACTTATGTTTATGTGCTGTGCTCACTGCTTCCTGTGTTTTGCTTGTTCTTGTGCCTTGCCTGACCTGTGCTGTGACTCCTGCTCGTACCTGGACCTGTCTCTTCTGTACCCCTGGACTTCATCTTGTTATTGGACCCCCGCTCTCTACTCGCCCACAGCTTACGGATACCGACTACTCTTCTCGCTACAACCCCGGACCATTGCAAGTACCACAACGTACCCGAAATCTCCTACCCTGTCCCGGCTACACGACTCTGCACTCCGGACCTGGTCCGGTGGTTGTAGGGCAACCGTTATATACCGTACATCCCCACCTCAGCCCCGCGGTCTAGTCCAGTTTGTGGTGAGCATACACGAGACAACCAAAGGGTCAGATCCACAGATTGACTTACCGTCACGTAATGCTTTAACGTGTATCTTCAGAGCCCAATAACATCATCTAAAGACATGTTTTCGGCAAGAGAGAGAGATCTACTGCGTTAACAAGAGAGAGACCGAGACAGTCCTTACTATTTTACTGGCGTCATTGACTTTTATACCTACTCAAACATTCCTTTACACATGGACAGATAGCTGGGAAATATATATCTCTCGTATCCAGCAAAACTTATATGTCAGGGTCTTGATGGAAGTAATGTCACATTTACTGTAGTTATGACGTCACATGACAATATTGGCAGATAATGCAATACTTTGCTATCTTAACATGCTAAACCTATGCTAATGAGTTACTTAACAGACCTTGTCTATTACATATGATTAGCTTTATGAATACGCTGTAACCTATATGAAAATGACTGTTTTAGGTAACGTGACGTTATGATCACTCACTTTCTCTCCTCTAACTCCCTGTTTGACTCTTTGCAATCTGGGTTCCGTCTTCTACACTCTACTGAGACAGCATGAACAAAAGTGGCCAGCGACCTACTCACAGCTACATCGAAGGGTCATGTCTCCTTACTAATTCTCCTGGCTCTCTCTGCTGTCTTCGGCGCTGTTGGTTATCCCCTTTTGCAGAACACTCTCCACTCCATTGGCCTCCGTGATGCAGCCTTCCCCTGGTTTACGTCCTACCCATCTATCCACTCCTTCAATGTTTCCTTCTCTGGTGGCTCCTCTTCTTCACTCCCCCTCTCTGTTTGGATCCCACAAGGCTCTCCTTGGTCCTCTGCTATTCTCACGCTACACCTCTTCTCTTGGTGAACTAATACAATCTTTTGGTTTTCAGTATAATCTCTATGCCGATCACACCCACATTTATCTGTCCCCCCCTGACCTCTCCCCTCTCTCCTGTCCCATGCCACTAACTATCTCTCTGCAATCCCCTCCTGGATGTCCCACCATTACCTGAAGCTTAACATGTCCAAAAGAGAACAGAACTAATACTCTTTCCCCCTTCCACTGCAACCCTACACCCAAACTCTCCATCAACTGTCAACACCACAATCCCATCAACACCTCAAGCCCACTGTCTAGGGCAGGGGTGCGCAAACTGGGGGTGCAAGAATTTCTAGGGGGGGGCGCGGCGGTTACAGAGGCCCCGCGCTCTTCCCCACGGCATTTAAATTAAATGCCGGGGGAGGCATGAGGCTTCTGTAATTCCCTTACCTGATCTCTGCCGGCTCTTCAGCGATGCGTCGCCATGGCAATGCGCATCAAATGACGCGGCGGGGTCACGTGATGTCACATGGCCCGTGGCGTCATTTGACGCTGGGTCTTTGGAGAAGAGGAGCGCGAACGCGGCAGCTGCCAGGCAGGAAGTTTGCGCACCCCTGGTCTAGGGGTCATCTTTGACTCTGGTCTCTGCTTTACTCCTCACATTCAATCCCTCACAAAGTCCTTCCATCTCTGAAATATCGCTAGGATACTCCCCTTTCTAACTCATGATAAACAATCCTCTCACTCATCATGTCCCGCGTTGACTACTGCAACTTTCTCCTAGTTGGCATTCCCATGTCCGCCTGTCTGAACTCGAATCGTCCAAAATTCTGATGCCACACTTATCTACCCCACTCACCACTCCACTTCTGCTGCTCCACTACACACATCCCTACACTGGCTTTCTATATCTTCTAGGATCAAATTTATAACCCTTCGTCTTACTTACAAAGCTCTCAACGATGCTGACCCCCCTCAGTCCCACGTATATACCTCATCACCCCGTATGTTCTGCCCAGAACATCCGCCTCTCCTCCTGCCTTATCAACTCCTCTCACTCCCGTCTGCATGACTTCTCCCATGTTTCCCCCGCTCTCTGGAATTCCCAACCACCATCAGACTCTCCCCCAACATTCAGACATTTAAAAACTCCCTGAAAACTCACCTTTTCAAGGAAGCCTGTCTGCATCCCTCTAACATCACCTCCTCCACCCCCCCCCCCCTCCAATTCCACTGTGGCCAGCTGTGCAGCTGGATCAATCACCACGCCAACGCCCCCTCACTTCCCCACTCCCAAACATTGATGGGATCAGCTGTGCAGCTGGACCATACTCCACCCTGAGGCATACATTGCAGGCTTATCCTACCTCTTCTAACACAATTTTAACCGTGTCTGTAACTGTTACATACGCCCATAATCATATACTATCTCTAACTGTCCATGAAATGTCTGTAAATGGAATGTTTTATCGCCGTTACCGACTAGCACCCTCTCTATCCACCTTTAAGACCCACTTGCTTAACCAAGCATATGAGTAGCACCGTGGCTAATACTATACACCTGATGCATAAAGCTTGGCCCCCTGCAGACGCACTTACCAGAACTCCCTCCTACTGTCTCTGTACGTTCTCCCTACCTACCAATTAGACTGTAAGCTCCTCGGAGCAGGGACTCCTCTTCCTTAATGTTACTTTTATGTCTGATGCCCTTATTCCCATGACCTGTTATTTGTATTATTTATATGATTACTACTGTGAAGCGCTATGTACATTAATGGCGCTACATAAATAAAGACATACATACAACCATACTGTTCATTTAATGTCACTGTGTATTATCATAACCCTGTGCCAAGGACATACTTGGAAACGAGCGCTAACTCTCAGTGTATTACTTCCTGGTAAAACATTTTATAAATAAATAAAATACTCCGTCCTGCAACGAGCAGTCACTTTACTTTTTGTTTCAACATTCCCCCTTATTCCCCCAGGAGTGTAAGCTCTCAGGAGCAGGGCCCTTGTTACCCTCTGTATCTGTTTGTGCATGTCTGTCCTTATTTGTAGATAACTCTGTTTTATGTAATGATCAAATCTCTGTACCCCCCATTGTACCGCGCTGTGGCATATGCTGGCGCTTCACAAATGAATGATAATAATGACAATCCCTGAGTTAACAGCGTTTTGTGGATCTGGCCCTGAATGTATCACTTTATATACTAACATGTAGTGACATCTAGTGGTGAAAGATTGTATTAATATCTTAAACAGCTTGGAGTTCAAATCCTATTGTTTCATGGCCCACCGTGTTTCCTTTTGATAGTTACATTGGTTGGTTAAATACAATGATACAAAGTGGTTGTCATATGACATAAAACAGGGCTGGCCAACAGCCCAGGTTTTTGGGATATCCCTGCTTTCAGCACGGATGGCTCAGTCATTCTGATTGAGCCACCTGTGCTGAAGCTGGAATATCCTGAAAACCTGGGCTGTTGGGGGAGGGGGCAGGATTGCGGACTGGCATTGAGCACCCCTGCTTTACGTAATGCTCTGGGTTGCACCGCGAAGTCGGAGATGTGGGCGTGGCTACCTGCATCACTGGAGTCCATCTTGGAGTGAAAAGTAGTGGTAATTAAGAAACAGTTGCTTATAATGAACTCCATGCTCTTCCTGACGCACAGCACTTAACGCTGCATGAAGATGCGCTATGAAGATGCACGTTAACATCTCATTTAGTTAGTAACAAACTTCTGTGGATCTGGGCTTTGGTTTGTTTAGGAAAGCTGCATTTTATGAACAATTAGGCTGCTGTATATAATATAAAATCAGTGATGGCAGATCATTCTTTCCTGCTCCGTTGTGAAATGGTGATGTGGTCATTTAGCTGTCTAAGCAGAAGCCAGTAATATGCCATCTTCCATTCATTTGTTACAGTAAAAGTTCAATCAGTGCCGCTTTCTCTCAGCGAGTGCAAGTCATGCGTTTGTGGCCTCACAATTCCTCCTAATGACATTATTCAAGGTAATGTTTGCCCTGTCACAGTTCCACACCTCGGCTTTATTATAGATGGTAATTCCAAGGACTGAAAAGCTTTTACCTAATAGAGGGGAATATCCACATTGACCGCACCGGACGTCTTTCACAGATACAATGCACATGGGGGCTGTTTTGAGAATTGAGCTGCACAGAGATGTGATGGATTTCTCTGCGCTGTGCATATACTGTACACTGTTTTGTACAATGTACTGTTCTTTTTGAAACCCTTTACTTTGTAACTCTGATTGGGGCAGATAGTATGGTGAGAAGATAGGTGTGAGTGAATCTCATGAGATGTATCACAGAGTAGCAGTCAGTCTTGGCAAACGGCGTGTTAGAGAAACCTCTGCACCTGCAATGCCCACTTTGTGTTATAAAACACACAAAGCAGCATTTGACGCCAGCGATTTTTTTTCTGTATTTTTTTTTTACATAGGATTGAAGCAGGGGACCTACGGATTTCATTACCGGGGACCCCCTGCTTCCCCAGATACAGACCTGCATATGGGGTGCTGTCAGCCGCTCCCCTTGGCTAGCAGGGTTCACGTAATGGCAGTTTCAAAGCTCCTGCACCCTGCGGGCCAATAGGAAGCTGTGACGTCATCAGGTGCGGCATCCTATTGGCCCATGTGATGCGGGAGCTTTAAACTTTGCCGACATACCGGCGCCCCCTTTGTGGGTAAATATCTCGGGAAGCAGGGCGTCCCGGGAGCTGAAATGAATGGGGTCAGCTCTGAAGACCCCCTGCTTCAATACTGTGCTAAAAAAATAATAATCATTACTTTTTCTTAAAGCATAAATTGCTCTTTTAAGCAGCAGGCGCCATACACCAGCATTTTGAGTTTGAATCCATAGTTTCACATGAAAGTAACGACACTGTGAGCGCTGGTATGTTTTGGCATTCTGCACATTTCCACTTCCACACAATCACAATCACACTCCTTATGGACGGGTCCGCCCATAGAGAAGGACTTCCCAAAATATTAGATTGTGAGCTCTTCGGGGCAGGGACTACTTTCCTAATATCTACTTTTATATATGAATCGCTTATTCCTATTATTATGTCACGTGTGTTAATGCTGTAAAGCGCTATGTACATGGATGGCACTATATAAATAAAGATATACATACATTTATAAATTGTGGGGGGGGGGGGGGGGTTAGCAGACAAGGTATCCGTAGAGTGCTCCTTTCTTTAACACTGTAATTGCCGGAAAGATTAGCAACATATGGTAAAGTTGATGGTTTTTTTTTTATGTAGGTCTTGTGGATTAAATGTTTAATAAATATGAAGCAAAATAATAAGCTAGTGCTGGGTGGGTAAGTGGAAACAAGAAATGTTTTTTACATGCAAGCATACAATATGTTTGCCGCCAGCCTCCGTGAGATGCAGAAAGGAAAGAGCTTTCAAGGGGACTGGTAGATTTGAATCACATGAATAGTTCTCTGCTTGGAATGTACACGCTTCCACACTGCATTAAACCTGGGAACTTTCACAGAGGCAGCTTCAAGCAGCAATACGACTTTCCTCTTTTCGGCTTCTTATTTGTATATGTAAAGCGTGTGACAATGTATAATTCTACATTCTTACCTAAGCTGGCAATCGTTTGGTGCTCCTGTTATAAATCTGACAAAATCCTGATTGTGTGCCTAACATAATGGCCGCCTGTCAGTTCAATCAATCCTTCAATCAGTGTAACTCAGCAGCTACACTATCGTTATATTACTATGGTAACATTATCTATTGTTACAGTTTGCAACTCAAACCGCTGGAAACCTTGACAACAGATTATCACAAACAGGAAAGTGTTGCACAGATCTTGATCTGCTTAGGAGGTGGGATAAAACCTGATATCGAAATCAAGGGATGTTTTAATATTCATTACAAATGGCATTAAGAATTGGATTTTAAAAAAAAACAGTCACTAATCTAAGGCCGCGCTTATAGTGCTGGCGACGGCGACCGATGCCGTCGCCACCCGCGAAAGTTAGAATTTAACTTTCAGCGACGTTGCTAGCGACAGGGTCATTGATTGGTTCAGAGACAGTCCCATGTGGCAAATTTACCCGGTTGCCAAATTTTTCGTCGCTCCGTCGCTCCATCACCCGTCGCGCTTACTACAAGCGAGTCCATTGTTTTGTTTTGGAGCGACGTCACGTTGCTGTCGCCGGCACTATAAGCACAGCCTAATACTACAGAACTGATTTTATTTGAAAAAAACATATAAGATTTCACATGCTTTGCTGCTTCGTCATTAATGGAGTCGGGAAGGAATGTATTTTTCCCCTTGTGAGACATCATTGGATGATGCTTCACTTTGCTTTTTTGCTTGCCTTTCTCTGGATCAATATACCGTAAATACTAGTATAGGATAAAGCAGGGGTGCGCAAACATTTAGTGCTGCGCCCCACTGCCTGCTCTCCCCCAGTGCTTGCGCCCCCTTACCTTTGTGCCGGCGTCCAATGACGCAGTGGGGTCATGTGACGTCAGGTGACCCCGCAG
Organism: Ascaphus truei; assembly: GCF_040206685.1. NCBI lineage: Eukaryota > Metazoa > Chordata > Amphibia > Anura > Ascaphidae > Ascaphus > Ascaphus truei. Next base: position 70,570,348 of record NC_134490.1, on the reverse strand, counting down.
CATCATTTGACGCCAAAGCGGCGGCCGTCCGAAACCGTGTGAGACAAGGTAAGTGAGTAACAGAGACCTTGCGTGCTCCCCAGCATTTCATTTAAATGCTTTGGGGAAGAGCGCGGGCCTCTGTAACCGCCGCGCACCCCCAAACTAATCTCACGCACCCCCTGGTGGGCGTGCCCCCCAGTTTGCGCACCCCTGGGATCAAGTACCTGTCGTCTAAATTTAACATAGTTTGAGCTTGATGGACATATGTCTTTTTTCAACCTCATCTACTATGTAACTGTGTATTACACATGTTTTCCAATTAAGTGAAACAATCGATGTTGATTAAGAGCAACTGGGGACAAGTGACATTTTTCATTTGTTAGCGCATATTCCTCCCATTTACAGTTCATAGTTAAATAAGGAAACAGAAAACATGGAATCACAGGTCACTAGCAGCTCTTTATCGTGTGGCCTACTTTTTTTTATTGAGTATGAGGTGACTGCTGGTTTTGTGTCAGTGACCCTTGGGCCACATGCTGTCCACAACAGTTCTCTGTGTGTCATCTAGTCAAAAAATGCATATAAAAACTTGTGGCGAAAATTCCCCAGATGCCTGACAATTGGAACATTCATTGCTTCATCTGCATAGACTAGAGATATACTAATATGAGCAATTATCACGATTACAGATTGCATATTTCCATTGAGCATGATGAAGCCAGTCAATGGGCTTCTTGTGTTCTATCAGTGGCCAAAGCAGCTGGATTTGTCCTTGCTTCAAAGAGGAGGAAGCTTGTAAGTTTCCTTCTCTCCTAATTATAAGGGTTTGCGCCAATCTGTACAATACTGAAGAATGTTCCGCTCTGGAAAATTGTCACCCAGAGACACAGACTTCAGATTGAATCCATGACCATGTGTCTCCAACTCTCTAAGCTATAATATACATCATTATTCTGTATAAATAAAGACATGGAATTATCATTCTGTACTGAATAAGGATTATTTCTCTATGCACTTCCAGTACCCCAAAGCGCCTTCTTGTTAAAGAAAATAAACTTAACAATGGGCAAGTCCATGATGTACTTTACGGTCGGTTGGTGTGGCACAGCTAGCTGGTATATCAGATAGTGGTTGTATATGTAACCCATGTCCCGTCCCCCCCAGACACAGGTAGCAGGGTGTAGTGAGGGCTGGCCACATTTACTTGGTGGTGCGTGCCTGTTTGGCACAGGAGGGCCTGAGTCTCCCACGTTGGTATTGGGGACAACAGGACCAGGCTTCAGGGGTATATGCCTCCATCTTTCTAGCAACGGTGCAGCGCCTCCATCTTCATAAGTCCCAGGGATGTGGGATAGGACCCTTACAGAGAAAACCCTGGTCCCAGGGGGAATGCTCCTTAACTCACACACAGTCTCTGGGTAAAATATCAGCAAGGTCTTTATTGTCTTGTAACACGGTGAGGTAGCCCACAGCAGTTCATGCAAAGTCAATAGTTCATAGGAAGCAGCTCTCCCTAATGTACAGGCCTGTTCTCTCCTCTCCTTCCCTCCAAGTAGGCTTCCCAGCCGGATGGTCTGTGGGGGCCTCAATACCCCTATGCCCACCTCAGAGGGTATCCTCTGGGTGGGGATTGATTCTCCCCCTCACCCCCTTAGCTGGGTGAGGGGTATTGGTCCACTCTGCTGCTGCTCACTCTCCAAACTCATATGTTGGTCTCCTTACTCTCTCTTCTGTACGTAGGACAGAACATCACTCCTCTCCTCCAACTCCCAGGACAGACAAGAACCAACTGTCACTAACAGGAACTGGCCACTAAATAGAGTCAGCCCTGCCCCTCATGATGTCAGCAGGACCTCCCCTCTGTCTAGGCCTGCACAGAGTCAGGGGGCCCGTCTCCATCACTCCAGGCAGGGCTTGAAGGGGGGAAAAACCCATGGTTACTACTGACGCCTGCCCTTACCAGGGCTTACTCCAGTAGGAGAAGGATAAGAAGCCCGCTCTTACTTACAGGGGCTACGTATATATTCACCTACTGCTGCTTTAAACGTGCAATCTCTGTTAGTTTGCAACAAAAAAACATTCAAAAGAAACTTAAAGCAGCTAAACACCTTACACTACATCTTTTTTTGTAAAATGTTTGAAGCAGGGGGTCTCCAGAACTGAACCCCATTTATTTTAGGTCTGGGGATCCCCTGATTCCAGAGATACTTACCTTCGTAGGGGTGCCAGTATCCTTGCAGCCAGGGAACATGTGTGCCTAACAAAATGGCGGCATGTAAATGTCCCTTGTCATGCGGACCGATGGGAAGCCGTGACGTCATCCCTGTATGGTAAAAAAAGAATGGTGTATATAGCGCTAAAAGGCTGTGAATATATAATAAACAGTATACTGTATATAAATATATAAGGTGATAAAAAATGTGTGTGACCTTACACACTATACCTTAATAATGTAAGGCTAGGCTGCCGAGTGAAACTAACCCAAAACACAGTTAGTACAAAGCAAAAAACAACAATACAAACCGGCACCTACAGAGTCCCATATAGGAAAAAAGTTCAGTCCAATGGTAAAGAAGTGTCCAGAAATGTCCAATCTTGCACTTCACGCTCCACAGCAAGATGTTACCAGAAGCATGTGATGCAAAGAGAGAGGAAAGAGAGAAAAATCATAGGGCAACAATGCTACAGTATAAACACATAAGACAAACAGGACAAGACAATACTAGACAAACACAAGCAAGGCTGACAAATAATACAAGAGTTAATTTAATACACAAAAAATATAAAATGAACAAGGCAGATGACGGATCCGGTGGTAAAACCGGAATCCTATTTACAGGACGTTCGTTTAATACAGACAGGGGTGTATGGTGAGTGATGCACAGCCGCGGCGTCTGATGGATGCGTGGCGTCCAGGAGTTGCTCCAAACACTGTCCCTAGCTCCGCAACTGGATGTGCGTCACCGGGGGTGGGTCTCAGACTCTCCAAACGCTGTCTGCCAGAAATACGTCACCGGGGGCGGGTCAAAATGCCAAAACCCCCTTCTCCTACTGCTTTACCTCGATCACTCCTGTGGGTACTCTGCCTTAGTCCAAATAAACTCTCACAAACTGCCCAACGCGTTTCGTACACAAAAGAGTGTTTTGACAAAGGCCTGACGGGCCGAAACGCGTCAAGAGGGTCCGTTTGCACTTTGTTTCATTAAAGTTTCTCATGAATCACTGATCAGCCTTCTCTGAAGTTTTTACTCCACGGCTGTGCGGCGTACAGACCTCCCCTGGGAGGATTTCTATTATGGAGGTAAGTATCTCTGGAAGCAGGGGGTCCCCAGAGCTGAAATGAACGGGGTTCGGCTCTGGAGACGCCCTGCTTCCATCCTAGAAGAAGAAAACAAGATGTAGTCTATGGTGTTTTGCTGCTTTAATGTAATGCCGATCGCTGGAAATGTAAGAGCAAACATTTGGCAGGTTTGGTTTCCTTGGAAGTTGATCACAATGCTTTTTTCACAGAGGCCTCATACTGAGGGAGGGTTTGTCATTCAGGTATTACTGAACCTCTAGCCCACCCAGTCCCTGTTAGAAGACCAATGCAGATGAGAAGAGGGAAGAGGTGGAAGCTTTGTCTGCACATTTCCTTTTCGCACATCGTGAGGTGGGGTTTTTTGGTATGTATTTTGTAGGGTGGATTGAGTGAGAGTGGGGTAATTGACAGAAGGTAGGGTCGAGTGAGAAAAGGGAGGGGGACGGGAGGGACTGAGTGAGGAAAAGAGTAAGAGTGAGATGCAAGGATAAATACATGCAAGGCGGGAGGGGGGGAGAGTTAGTGAGACGGATGGGAGAGAAATACATGGGTAGATTGTGGGAAATAGAGGGGGCTCGTGAGGTGTGAAATGTTGTGACTGACCCCTGTCGAACCTAATATGTGTCAGCCAGATAGGGGTTCCCCGAGATTTTTTTAAATACTTCAAGGGTTCCTCCAAACAAAAAAGGTTGGAAATCACTGAGTTAGATAGTAGTGAATCCCTAAAACCATTGAAACCTAAGCAGTGTATGATGTCTCTGAGTCACAATTGATAGTAGGGTGAACATATTTGACATTGCAAGGGGCATGCTATAGAATTGTGATCAAGTATTTAGATGATCTAGAACAGGGGGTGTCAAACTCCGTCCTCAAGGGCCACAAACAGGCCAGGTTTTATGGATATCCATACTTCAGCACAGGTGGCTCAATCAGTGGCTCGCTATTTGTCAAAGACTCAGCCACTGATTGAGCCACCTGTGCTAAATCAGGGATATCCATAAAACCTGGCCTGTTGGTGGCCCTTGAGGAATGAGTTTGAGACCCCTGATTTGGAGTGAAAGTTCTGAAACACTCTCATTCTTTCTTGGGCCTACTTGGGGCTCAGTAAGCCTTGACATGCAGTTAACTCATCCCCTTCTTTCATACAAAGATGGAGTCTTCTTTGAATCTCTGATTAACTTTAAGTGCAGGAACAAACAGAAATGAATACGTCACAGAATGCACAAAATACGGAGTATGGTAAAAAAAAAAAAACAATGCTAACCCTAGGATTGCAGAGGGTGAGACAAGGCCACAGACTGCAAGAGCAAAAGTACTTAGCTGACCATGAGTGAAAAACAGAAAGCTCTCCCTAGAAGCAGGAAGAGACACAAACAAAAGCCATGAGGAGGGGGAAGAGTAGTTGCTGATGGCAACTGGCAGAAAGACAGCTCTGGTACTGAGCTACGTAGTAATAGAGGAGCCCAAGAAGGGGAGGAACTGAAAAAAGGGTTACCAGGCCACAGCAGGAGCAAAAACACAGAGCTGGAGACAGCACACCCATAAAGAAAGATGTATTGCATATGATGTCTTGCATATGTCCAGAGAGCGGTTACAAAGAAGAAAGCTTTCAGGTATGAGTGAATAGTAGAGACGAGCGCAGCATTGAGGACACTAGCCAGTGTACACAATACAGAGAGACTGGAAGTGTTACTTTGTTTGTATTTTACTATGCTTGGATTACAGAGCACATGAATCTCGGTGACATGCACTCGCCAGCCAAGTGTTTGGTTTCATCTCCAATGATATTCCTGGCAAAGTATTTGATCATTTTATCAATTTAGTAAAAAGCACAGATAAATCCTTTACTTGGCACCAATTTACACGGAATCTTGACTTTATTTCAATATTAAGAGTTCCATTACATTTTTATTACCCATTCTGAAGTCACATAGTAGTAATGTAACTAAGCTCTAGAGGCGACTGGATTTGGAATTTGTTCATTAAGTCGCTTCTTTTTCACTTTTTGCGGCTACAAAATATGCACAATATGGTGTTTAAAATGAAGTTTATTCACAGTATTTATTCACATGTAGTTTATATTCACAGTGCACCCCTGAAGAATATTTTTAAATGCAATGCTCATACTATAGATCAGGGGTATTCTTTTATTAAAGTATAATGGTACACAGAAGCTAAAATGACACTATACTAAACTTCTGGCCCTCGTACTCATACATTTGTTTATAATGGAGCCCCTTTCGAAAGCTAGTTGAAAAGCCGTGCCCGATTATAAACTATACATCTTATTGCTGTGGTTTGGTCTATGAGTTACCATGCAAATTCTGTCAATTTGCACATTATTATTATTATTATTATTATTTTATCTCGGCTCCTGTCTGTGCCAGGTGTAAGTAGCATGGGGTGATAAGCATGCAATCACACACAGCCCTTCTGCAAGTTACATAAAATTGCAGCAGAAAAAGAGGGCAAAGTTACTGGGGCAGCCAAGCCTATTTCCAGTTGTGCTATGTAGAGTTGGGCAACATATGATAGTGATATCGCGATAATAAAAAATAAGTCCATATTGACATTTTGTGTTATTGTGAAACTACCGTCAGTCATCCATGAGATTCATAGATGTTTTAGGGACAGGTAGTGACATGCAGTTTAATCCTTTGAGTGTCAGAGGGGTTGTGCTACCTGAGTGTCACTGCCCCTCCGACACAGTGCGGCAATAGCAGTCACGTGACCATGGCAGTCATTGTCCAAGTAACGGAAGAGTCCTCCTCCGTTTCACTGCTGGGCAGATCGCCTCCTGGGCTCCATGACAACTCAGGACACTCTTTGGGCGTCACTACATCATGGGACCCCCGGAGTGGCAGTCCCCATGACATATTGACTGTCCTAGGGCACCCACATGGTTAAGATGCATAAAAGGTAGATCTGCCAACGTAAAGGGGATCCGTCACCCGTTCTTAACTCTATTCGTCACCCATTCTTAACTCTCCACCCCTCAGTGACAGCTGTACCCTCCTCTGGAGGATCGCTTCCCCTCCTATTTATCCCTTCCATACCTCATCTCTGATGCGAAATGATAAGCGGAAATATTATATATATTATATAATAATAAAAAATTATTAAGAAATATTACAATGAACTACACTCCCTTCCTAATAATGTATTTTTAAAACATTCATTAAAAACGTTAGTCTTTTTTCCTATTTAACAGATATTTGTAATGATAACAATATTACCGGGATAATATTTATTATGAAAAATGTTTGGCTATTACCCGATACCAAGTACAGCTCAACCCCCTTATAACGCGGTGCTTGGGGTCCAAAGAATCACATCGCGTTATAAGCGGATCGCGTTAGAAATAATGTACAATTGTATGCGTTGTACAATACAGTATTTAAGATGCCAATAGTCGTGTTGTAAAGCAGCGGTGCGCAAACTGGGGGGCGCGAGACTGAGTGCGGGGGGGCGCGAGACTGAGTGCGGGGGTGCGCAGGGTTTGCAGAGGCCCCGTGTGCTTCCCGAAGGCACTTAAATTAAGTGCCGGGGGAGTTGCAGGGCCTCTGTAAACCTAACATACCTTGGCTCTGGCAGCTTGTCACACGTGTCGCCATGGCAATGCGGCGTCAAATGACTCAGCAAGGTCATGTGACGTCACAATGCTATGGCAACGTGATGTCATGACGCCGGAGCGGGGTGAACGGGGGCACGGAGGTGAGTGGACCGCCGGCAGGGGGGCGCAGGGAAAAAAGTTTTCGCTCCCCTGTTGTAAAGTATTCATAAATACGAAAATTGGGAGGCACGCTTGCATCGCGTTATAAGCGGATCGCATTAGAAATAATGTACAATTGTATGCGTTGTACAATAAATTATTTAAGATACCAATAATCGTGTTGTAAAGTATTCATAAATACGAAAATTGGGAGGCACGCTTGCATCGCGTTATAAGCGGGTTCGCGTTATAACGGGGTTGAGCTGTAATAAGGTGGGACAGATTTAGACAGCTTTGAAGTTTTAAGCTCAATCATTCAGCAAAGTATCTTTGACTGGTACAATGTGTCTACAATTGTACAGTGTAATTATCTTTAGGAACTATCCACTATCACAAAATGTGTATGTGATTTTTTTTTTATATGTAAATCATCTTTTTACTAATGGAACAATGTGGAACATTCCCCTTCAGCATTGCATGAGTTAAGAAATGCTGCACCGTTGGAAATATAGAGTAACTATATAAAAGAGCAGAAGCATAAATTATATTAACAGTAATTCACTTTGAGTTCTTTAAGGCGAAATCCCATATCATACTGCTCTGAAACCAAACTAAATGATTTTGCAAACCTAATTCAGTGACAGGATCTCTGCTTTGTAGGCATCACTTAGCAAGTCTCCGTTTCCATGTACCTTGTGTCTCGTGTTCTCCTTGCTACATTCTTGCTTTTTATTCATTTTAATCTTTTTGCTAATATTTAAAAAAAAAAACAAAAAAAACTTATCAAATCTCTTCAATAATTAAAAAAATAATTTGTTGCAAACTGTTGCGTAAGATCGGTGTTTTACCTGTGTATAACAATACTGAGATACTGCTTTTCAGTCTCCTAATGCTCTTTGTCCTTACAGAATGGGGAGGGGCCTCTAAGAATGGATTGTCCCATCTGTGCTGTTCAATAGAAAGCATAATATGTTCATATGGTAAAAATAAAAGCACACCGCTTCCTTCCAAAGCTCATTATGCACAGAACTGAGGTTTTCCACAGATCCTCATGACTTGGTGCATGAAAGTTTATTCAAAGCAATGGGATATCCCCCAAAAAAACAGTACAACTTGTACAAGAACATAGAATTGAAGCCAGCACATTGAACGATCACAGAGATTGCACGGGCATCTGCTCCTTCATCCCACCAGGAGAGCACCTCCCTCTATCAGTATTATGTATGTTCAGGAGGTTAAACATCTCTTTGTTTTCAAAGACCCACTTAGAGAATTTGACCCAGTTGGCAGAAAAGACAAAGCACCCAACCAACTACTGTACCAAATAATGTGATCTTGTTGACATTTGATTCATTTTATTGTAAATATGTGGGCTTGGTTGAATGGAGAAGGAGCGGCTCAGTGAGTAGAGCCTGGTTCAATTCCCGGTGTCAGCTCCTTGTGACCTTGGGCAAGTCCCTTTATCTCCCTGTGCCTCAGGCACCACAAACATAGATTGTAAGCTCCACGGGGCAGGGACCTGTGCCTGCAAAATGTCTCTGTAAAGCGCTATGTACCTAGCAGAGCAATACAAGAACATGCTATTATTATGAATGTAGACATGAATGTTAAAATGACCATTTAAAAGAGTAAGGCCGTGCTTATAGTGACGGCGACGCGACGTCGCCCGAAAACAAAAGCATTTCCGTCGCCACGTGCGCGCGACGGCGACAAAGCGTCGGAGCGACGTCGCAAAAACTGGTAGACGGCCAAATTTGATTTTTCAAGGGCTGTCGCGTCACGTGACGGCCCTTGAACCAATCAAATTGCCGAAATTACGCGACGCCGCCGCACGGCGAAATATAACTTTCGCCGGTGGCAACGGTTGACGTCACCCATCGTGTCGCCGTCGCTATCGACGGCTCTATAGGCACGGCCTAAGTAGCACAACAATTACATTGATTTAGGATAGATTTAGAAAGCACGCTCTGAGGGAAACTCCTGAGAATGGGCATTTTTATTGGGGTCTGCAAAATCAGGTTTTACTGTCAAATGTTTCTACGAATAGGTCAATAGGGGACAATTTGCTAATGAATTGTGCAGCTGGGGTGATCTATATACTGTGAGCAGTTCAATCTCCTGCCACGAGCAAGTGGGAGCTAAATATTATACTTCACTGAGGACCTCGTACCCATGATACATTCCGGATGGTGCAACCTAAGAGGTGGATATTAGGAGAATGATGTACAGTACTGCCGCGTATACACAATGGTGCCATTCTGGTGGGGAAAAGCAGCACTTTCATCCAATCAGTAATAGATTATCTGTTTTCTGTCAAGGTTTCATTTAAAAAAAAATTAAATCCCCGTATTGGTTTAACTCATTTGGTGCCAGAAGCGGAACAAGATGCCACAGATAATTTGGCCACGTAGTCATGTGATCACTAGTATTACACGCTCAGAGATCCCTCCACACGCTGCACTGAATTACAGAGAAAGTCGGCTGCAGCAACACTAGGGCAGTGGTAAAACTGCTGGCACTAGGGGGTGAAAAGTACCGCTACTATTTAATTTTCCACCGAAAGTACCAATACTTTAAAAAAAAATGACACCCAGACAACCTCTACTTTTTTTTATTTCGAAACATATTATTCCACTTGCTTATTAAAGAAGTGGGATTTATTGTGCAGACTTCCGCACTTCCTACTTGGACTGCAGAAATATTCTTTATATCTGTCTGAAATACATAGTTAGAGTTTCACAACAGTGTTAAATACATTTTTCCAATTTTTAATAACATTTTTTTAAAGCAGCAGTCCGATCTGTGTTTTTTTTAATGTATTTTGCCCATTTATAATGTGCATCAATACAATCCACACACTGATAAGTAATTAGCTAAGTTGTCGATTGATCCGTTCCCCTGTGATCGATGGGCGAAAATTTGGCTCGGGTTCACTAAATTGCTGTCAGTGCAGCAGAAGACGACCAAAGATGCAAAGTTCTGTGGGGAAGATCATGTGACCAGGCAGTCACTAGATACAATTGGTGCACTGCTAGAGAGAGGGCAGAGCTCAAAAAGGGGTTTGCCAGAGCCTGTTTCAGAAGAGGAAGGGGATGTGACTTTGTAAACTGTTGCTATAGAAACAAAAAAAGGCTTGTTACATTATAATACATTAAAACTGTAATTTAAAATTGTTTTTTTTTTTTTTTTAAGTGAAACTACTTTGCTGGAGCCTACAGAGTTTTGATAGGAAAAATCTCTTGTGTTGTAACAAAATTCCATGACGGAAGTGACGTCACTGCTTGCAGAAGAGACCATCAGTGACGTCAGGGGAGGGAGAGGAAGAGACACTGACTGAGTTTGTGACACACACACTCTGACTGACACACACACACACACACACACACACTGACTGACACACACACACACACACACACACACACACTGACTGACGCATACTCACGGACACACACACACACACACACACACACACACACACACTGACTGACACACACTGACACACACTGACACACACACACACTGACACACACACACACTGACCGACACACACACATACACTGACTGACACACACTGACTCACACACACAAGGAAGTCATAGTTACTATAAATATAGAAGTGCAAATAGCTAAAACATGCGTTCTAAGTCAAACGTCTTTGCGCTTTGGCACTGAAATTGTATTATGATTTTTAATTAAAAACATCACCATCACAAATACAATATCTGCGACAAAACAGTGACAAAAGACAAGGAAGTTTCACTTAAAATGTGCGTGCTTGGCACACACACATTTTTTTTTTTAAAAACGCTACAAGTAGGATATTGCTTGGTCTGCAGCTTTAAAACCACGTCTGATTTTTGGGTGCATTTTAGCTCTTGTGCCATCTCATGAACACCACCTGGGCCCGGAAGGGTTAGGTTAAAAAAAAGAAAATGAAGAAAAGGATAAACAGAAAAAAATGAAACGCAGATGTCTGAATTGATGGTTGAGTTTATCTTTTTTATTTCCAGCAGCAAACAGACTGATACTGTATTTGGGAAAGCAGACAATGACTGCGATACTGTAAAGTGGCTCCGGGGTAGGGGGGTGTATCACATGCTTTGGATTATTATCACAACATTATGAGGTTACATTCCAAGCTTCTCGCTTTCTCACGTTGAGTATGTAACCCACTGGGAGCCTGTGTGCGCTATGACTGACATCTGCTGTTGAAAGCACAAGTCACCCCCCAGCCGATGAAGCAAAATAAATGGCATATTGCTTAAAGTGTTTTATTATCTTTTTCTTTCCTCATCAAATAGCAACGTTTTTCTTGGCCAGCTCTCCGTGTTTTAGAACATAAAACAAGTTTGATGAGGTTGTTCTCTTCGGGCGGGTGCCCCGCTGGCGTTAGGGGTAGCTTTTAGGGGCCCATGCTATAGAGTTCTCCCCCCCCCCCCCCCCCCCTTCTAAAGGCAAACCATCCCCGTTAGAGCACTGTGCACTACGTGACATTAAGGTTAAGTACTTCCACATCACGTTTGGTTAGTAAATGGTTTGAAGAGAGGTGGCTCAGCATTCTCCTAAATCTTGGTCTGATGCAAACAGACCCGGGACGCTGCACTTCATATTCCTTTTATAAGCCATGTTTTTTCAGACTATTTTCATTTATCATGGGGTCGGAAAGGAAGTATGTTAGTGGCGACGAGTACAGCATATTGAAAGTTGATCTTTTTGATAGTTAAGGTATTTAGAAGTCTAATTAAATAGGAAACCTCTGCACTGCCGGACTTTGAAACCCCATTTTTTCTCCCCTTCAATGTAGTGCTTTAGTGACCCTTCTTACTCTCTCTGCAGTTATTCTTTACTTTCACTGTACTGAGGTAGCACACCAAGTATTTGCTCAGTGAATTCATGGGCTCTTGTGACCCATTTTGCAGTACAGAATATCTTAACCCTTTGGAGGCGATGTAGCAGAACAATTATATAGAATTATAGAAACGTGTTTCCGTTTAGCTGCAAATCCTAAATTCTGTGTTACGATGGAACACGTTTCTTACAGGTCTAGTATGTAAAATAAAACCTCCATAAATCACTTCAATCTAACGCTCTGTTTAGGAGATAAGGATGTGGAATATTAAGTGCCCGGGAGGTCAAAATGGAGCTCTCCCAGAGCCCCGTGCAGGCTAAAGTTACCATGGTAACCTCAGAAGCTGGAGCTCAATATCATGGTTTCTTACCGCAAAAGAAAGATCAGGACATGGTCAGGGGGCAGGATACTAACAGTTACAATTAGACTGTAAGCTCTTTGGGGCAGGGACTCCTTTTCCTTAATGTTACCTTTTATGTCTGAAGCTCTTCTTCCCACTGTTTGTTATTTGTTATTTATATGATTGTCACGCTTATTACTGCTGTAACGCGCGATGTACATTAATGGCGCTATATAAATAAAGACATACAGTACATACATACAGTATATGAATTACATTTATATAGGCATCTGGGGGGGAAGGGGCCTCTGCTTTATTATCATACATGTGTAACACTATATGTCATTGGCCTCTTTTGCATAGACAAATCTTCCTATTCGATGAGATGTTATCATGAACACACTGGTTAATAAAACAAAGCCTATTTTCTTTTGGATTCCAGTTTTCTGCTTGGAGTTGCTCTGCTTATGTATACAGAGCCTTTCCGACCCTCCCTAAGTAATGCTGCTGGATGATGAATGCTTGGGATCAACACATTGTTTCATTGTATTTCTGTGAAGCACCGAATAGAAATATTCCTTTCTACACTGAAGTATGCCACCATTTATCAAACACTAGACAATATTTTTTATCATGGAGCATACAATGCTATTTAAACAGAAGCCCAGGCACTAGAACGGCAGTGGTTCCCTGCAGCAGGGCTCAGCACCTCTGTGTACGTAACAATCCGTCAAAACGTCTTTTAAAACCAGGCAAAGCTCCCCCGTATAATTAGGGATGGTTCATTCTGTCTTGAGATGATCACATGGCTCTCTCGGTCCCATAGTACTGGAGCCGCAGCTGCCTGTAGCAACAAGATGCTGATGTGGTCCTGTCAATGCAATCTCCGTCACCACAGCCTCTAGCTAAAGCAGGGAGAGCTGACACAGAGGGGACTTTGCACTGTATGGGTGGGGCACTTCCTTTTTCCTGCCCCCCAATATCCCTTCACTAACCATGTCTATCTGCTGCTGTTTCTTTTTTAGGGATTATGAATCATCAAAGCGAAAATCAGGTAAGAGAAACCAGAACCTTTTTATTTTCTAGTCTGTGCCTTTCTCCTGTCTCCTGTTGCATGAGATTCCTTTGATCCCCATTCCCAAAAGAAAAACTAAATCTCACACGTGCATACTGTATGTGGCATTGGAAACAGTGGGGATTTCCGTGCAGAACTCTTGTCTGTCCTGAATGTATTTGACACTTTTAATCCCTGTCCTCAATATAACGATAGCATTCAAGGATGCAGCTGTCTGTCTTCTAAATCAGGGGGGCGCAACTCCAGTCCTCAAGCCCCCGCCCCCCTTCAAGCCAGGTTTTCAGGGTATCCCAGCTTCAGCAGCACAGCTGGTTCAATCAGTCTCCGACTGAGCCTCTGATTGAGCGACCTGTGCTGATGCAGGGACTGGTTGAGCCACCTGTGCTGAAGCAGAGACTGAGCGAAAGATTATCTTGAAAACCTGACTTGGGGAGGGGGGCTTGAGGGCCACAGTTGAGCCCCCCTGCTCTAATCTCTGTGATGTTCTAGCCTGTAAACACTGAGGATCTTTTTGAGAAATCCGTTTTGGTCGGCATATTCCTGAAATGGAGCCGCATCATGTGCTTCAAACTAGGAGATGATGTCTTATGACCCAATGGGGGGCTTTTCCTGACAGTAAATAGTGAGGGGTTACTGACTCGTGCCACTTTGCCATGTTTATGGAACATTTCACTCTCCTGTTGCTGCACTTTGATCCATCTGCCCAGTGCCCTGTGAAAAGACTGGTATTCCCCGGGGATCAGAATGCTTAATGTGTTGCATGGTTCCCCGGTCCCTGCTGCAGGGGAACAGATTTGCATGGATTGGTTATTTAATGTGCAGCTTGGGTTGCAGCCTTGCAATAAAAGCGCAATTGTAATAACGCTGTGGTCATCCCACCCAGTTATAAACTGCAAGAAAGCACCAGCAGTTCGTTCTCTGCATCGTGCAGATTGGAGCGACTTGTGAAAATCTTAGTGATTACTGACCTACTTAGTGCATTGGATCTGGATGGGATTTAGCGCAGGGGGCTCAACTCCGGTCCTCAAGACCCCTTCTATCGGTCTGGTTTTAAGGATATCCCAGCTTCAGTGGAAGACTGAGCCACTGATTGAGCCACCTGTGCTGACGCAGGGATATCCTTAAAATCTAACCTTGGATGGGTCTTCAGGACTGGAGTTGCCCACCACTGATTTAGTGGATTTGCTATCATTCTTGATCCATTTCTATGTTCGCTAACTGAGGTCATGTGATGTTGTGGCATTTGAAAGACACCTGCGTGTACAATTTTAAGTTCTTTGGTCCTAATGTAGCACACTTGTCCTATTTGCGTGAGAACTGATATAGATAGTTGTGTAATTGCCATGTTTCTAGAATGTACTGTTTTCTACAAAAATAGGAGGCATTAAAACTAGGATACTCACAATCAATGTAAGAAAGAATATTCTTTCCTGAAGGTGCCTTCACACTGAAATAATTCCCAGTCAAATGGTTATTGTCAGAAGTTGGCCTTATGACATGATTGCACTGTTGACAAGCACCTTCTCTCTTCCCCTTTAAGTCAAACCTTAACACTCCCCTCCTAAATGAAGCATTTCAATGGCCCAGACTAATGGCTACTGTACCACACCCATAGTCACGCCTACAAAGCACTGCCATCTACAGCACTTATTCCCCCACCTGCCGTCTCTGTAAGTCTCCCAGCATACCGCTTAGATTGTAAGCTCTCTGTGGCACGGATTTCCTTTCCTATTGCCGGATTTTGTTGGTACAGCCCAACCCCCCTATAAAGCTGTGCTTGGGGTCCAAAGAATCACATCGCGTTATAAGCAAATCGCATTAGAAATAATGTACAATTGTATGCGTTGTACAATAAAGTATTTAAGATACCAATAATCGTGTTGTAAAGTATTCATAAATACGAAAAATTGGGAGCCACGGTTACATCGCATTATAAGCGGATTTGCGTTATAACGGGGTTGAGCTGTACTTATTGTATTATCATTTCCTGTACTACACGTTCTTTTTTTTGTTAAGGTGCTGAGTACATTGTGGGTGCTATATAACGAAAAATATACAGAACATACATACCACGGAATAGGACGTTTGGCTGCGGCCTCTTGGTCGCAACCAAATTGCCACAAGCATTCCGCCACCAGGACAACTCTCCGCCATCCTCGGATTGGACTTGTGGGATCTCTCCAGCCTCCGCCGCTCAACCGGCATTTGTGAGCGCGCCCGTGCATGCGCCCAACCAGGATACATTTTTACATTTCCCGCAGGAAATGAAAAATATCGTCCCGGCTGGGCGCACGCACGGGCGCGCTCACAAATGCCAGCAGAGCGGTGGCGACTGGGGAGACGGCCCTGCGGCTGGGGAGACGGCCCTGCGGCTGGGGAGACGGCCCTGCGGCTGGGGAGACGGCCCTGCGGCTGGGGAGACGGCCCTGATGCTGGGGAGACGGCCCTGATGCTGGGGAGACGGCCCTGATGCTGGAGAGACGGCCCTGATGCTGGGGAGACGGCCCTGATGCTGGGGAGACGGCCCTGATGCTGGGGAGACGGCCCTGATGCTGGAGAGACGGCCCTGATGCTGGAGAGACGGCCCTGATGCTGGAGAGACGGCCCTGATGCTGGGGAGACGGCCCTGCGGCTGGGGAGACGGACCTGATGCTGGGGAGACGGCCCTGATGCTGGGGAGACGGCCCTGCGGCTGGGGAGACGGCCCTGCGGCTGGGGAGACGGCCCTGCGGCTGGGGAGACGGCCCTGATGCTGGGGAGACGGCCCTGCGGCTGGGGAGACGGCCCTGATGCTGGAGAGACGGCCCTGATGCTGGGGAGACGGCCCTGATGCTGGGGAGACGGCCCTGATGCTGGGGAGACGGCCCTGATGCTGGAGAGACGGCCCTGATGCTGGGGAGACGGCCCTGATGCTGGAGAGACGGCCCTGATGCTGGAGAGACGGCCCTGATGCTTGAGAGACGGCCCTGATGCTGGGGAGACGGCCCTGATGCTGGGGAGACGGCCCTGATGCTGGAGAGACGGCCCTGCGGCTGGGGAGATCTGCAGCTGGGGAGATCTGCGGCTGGGGAGATCTGCGGCTGGAGAGATCTGCGGCTGGGGAGATCTGCGGCTGGGGGAGATCTGCGGCTGGGGGAGATCTGCGGCTGGAGAGATCTGCGGCTGCACTCACAAATGCCGGCGGCGGAGATGGGGAGATCCTCCGAGGACATTTAGAAATGGTGGATGGCGGCAAGTTGTCCTGGCAGCGGAGCGCTGGTGTCGATTTGGTGGCAGCCACACGTCTTAGACTGTACACACTGCACACACTGCACACACTGCACACACTGTACATACATGACTGGGTATAAAGCAGATCTTTTATAGCAATCCTGGATCAGGCTCGGATATCCTGTATAGTTATTTTTAATCGTAGTCTTGTCTATATGGCTACTATAGATGCTATAGTATATAGTACTATAGATGCTTATTTAGCCAGCAGGAATTAAACCAGGTTCCCCTGATTCAAACTCAGTGTCAGTGTTTAGCGAGTCCGTGTCGCTGCTCACTGAGCTGCTCCTTTATATCAGTGCAACATGCACGAGATTGATAATCCCATTAGCATCAATAGAATGAGACAGAACATTGTCTTTTGCATTCCTTAATTAAAAAATCCCATAATGGGCTAATCCATTGAAATCCAAAGGGTGCCATAAGCAGGGTTGCCGTGTGCCATAATGCCATGGGCCATAATGCCATGTGCCATAAGCAGGGTTGCCACCTCTCCGGGTTTGACCCGGAGACTCCGGGTTTCAGGTACTTTCCCATGCGCTACGGGTTTAGCCCGTCAATCTCCAGGTGGCGGTGTGCTGCTGCGGCGGCCGCGTCTCCGGCATTCTCCGGTATTCTTCTGCAGTTCCCCCTCCAACTGCACTGAACATGGCTGCGCGGTGTCATATGACGCCGCGTTGCCATGGCCACGTGACGCCGCATAGCGTCATGATGTCACGTAGCATCCCATTGCCATGACAACGCGCCATATGACGCCGCGCAGCCATGTTCACTGCAGTTGGAGGGGGATTTGCCGCAGGATGTCGGGAGACGCCGCTGCAGCACGCTGCCAAGTAAGGGAATTATTTCCCCCCCCCCCCCCCGGGTTCGCCATCAGTTGAAGGTGGCGACCCTGGCCATAAGCTACACGTGTATTTCCTGAAGAAAAGGCCCGCTCAACTGAGAAGTTACAGTAGTCTTACTTACATCTTGATGCAGAAGGAGGGCGGCAGATATGTATGTTGTTTTTCTAAACGGTTACTTGAACATACAAGCTTTATAGTGGCAGCTATGCCATTAAAACCTAAACTTTTCCTGTGCTCTGTAGTGCGAAAAAAGAAAGATTCAAAGGCGAGAATAGTGGTCGTTACACTCAGGTTTGGCCCCTAATAATAATAATAATAAATTGTTCAATTTGATCAAACGTGGCAGGCACTGAAATGAAAGGGTTATTATTTTATGAGATAACACAGAGAAATGCAGTTAACGTGTCATTATTGTTACCAGCTGGAGGAAATAGAGTTTGTCTAATGAAGTTAAAAGTCCACCAGCCTTCAGTCTCAGGCCCTTATTCAATGTGCTGTAGAGCTGCTTCCCAGCGCTGGTAAAGAGTTCAGCTCCATTCAAAGGAATAGGACTCGCATATTCCCCACCGTGAGGAAGAGCTTCATAGCAGAATGAGAATGTGCCTCCAACATCCATCTAATACCGGGTACAATGAATGTATTGGTATCACTGAAGTCAATACATTGCAGCATTGTAAATTAACTAGTGTCCCAAAAATGACATAGGAGGAGGAAACAGTGCAGTAATGTTCCTTAAAGCTGCAGTCCAAGCGGTCGTTTATTTATGTTTCTTTTCAATTCAGTATGTGCATCAATACAATCTGCACACTGACAAGTGATTAGCTAAGTTGCCGATCGATCCGTTCTCCTGTCATCGATCGCTGAAGATTCGGCTCGGGGTCAATAAATGCATCTTGGGTCCTCTTCGGCCAAAGTTCTGTGAGGAAGATCATGTGACCCCAGGCAGGCCCTAGATTAAATTGGTTCACTGATAGAGAGGGCAGGGCTCAAAAGGTGGCGCTGTTTCAGAAGGGGGTGGGACTTTGTAAATGGTTTCTATAGGAACAAAAATGCTTGTTACATTAGAATACATTAAAAATGTCTTTAAAATTGTGTATTTTTTATTTTTTAATGCTTCAAGTATTTTCTCATAGTACAGAACTGATTTATTTAAAAAAAACAACAACAAAAAACACATAGGAAATTGCTTGAACTGCAGCTTTAAATCCACTGCCAACATGATATGGGATGTATTGCTCATACATGGCTGGTGCCCTGAGTTATGAAATCATAAGTGTAATAAGTTATGTCTCCCCCCCTCCCCCCCCCCCCCTCTAGGTCTTGTATGTAACATGTACAAACTGTAGGCTCAATTGTGGCACTGGTATTGACACACTATAACTAGTGAATGGTCAGGAACCACTTTGTCCTTGGGTGACCAGTGCATGAACAATGCATAATAATCCTGCTAATGACCACAGGGAGTTATGTTTTTTTGTATGCAACATTATTTCGTTCAGTTACCTTGTTTCTTTACACACTATGTCCCTTCGTCCTCTTTGACATTTATCTGAACATTGCATTTTGCCTGTTACATTTAGCATTACAATACAACACCAAAGGGAGAGAGAACTCGACATAAAGGACGTATTGATTCATGATGTTTTGACATGTTTGCCTTGGATGGTGATTTCATTGAGCAGCTGAATGCAAAGGATTGTATTGTCCTTCACAGCCTGTGTCCCATGACAAGAATTTATATTCAAGGCGAATGTGAAATAAGATGCAAACTATTTCACCTAAAAAACAGTCTTAATGCAGCCTTGTTTTCTTGCATTAAACACAGAAGTCACGGAGAACGTTTGGGAGTAAAATGCATTTCTTGTTCTAACTGATAGTCTCAATCATTGCACACGATAGACGGGGGAGCAGTAACGTGGTTTTAGTTTGCTAGTTACATGATAAAATATTTTATGTTAAAGGTTTAACATTTTCTTCTATTCTCCAAATAATTAAGTTTTCACAGTCAGCATATGCCATTACTTTTTATTATTATTACAGTATTATTATTTCTTTTAACTACTGCACCACAGAGGTTATGCTCTCTTGTTACTTTAGCAACAATGTACAGTATGTATCGTTTTATGGCACCAACAGTGTACGTGGCGCTTTACAAAATTACAATACAAGGTAAATAAATTACAAACAATGGGGATAAGCGCAACAGATACATGGCAACATACGGCAAAGCGAGACCCTGCCCCGAAGAGCTTACAATCTAAATGAATTTTGAGAGACTTGCAGACACGGTAGAAATGAAAGTGCATGATTAAAAATGCTTCTTTTAAAAGGTAAATTTTTAGCTTGGCTTTGAATCCAGAAAGTGAAGGTGTTTGACGAATATTGAGTGGAAGAACGCTCCATAGGTAGGGAGGGATTGAAAAGGGCCACTTGTGAATACTCTCCTGGCTTCCTTTGAAAGCCGACCAATTCCACTTCCTGGTTGCCAGTTCAATGTGCTCTGTGCACAAAAAGGACACACCTGAGACACCTTGGAGAGATGCTAATAGGATATGCAAAGTATAGGAAGGAAGCCGGGGGGAGTGTCCACAACAAGTATGATTAGCCACAGGTGGGAGCAGTAGAGCTTAAACTTTGCTGTGATAGTGGCTGTGAGATAGTTCAATGTTAAAGCTGTTATCCTATACAGCAGAGGCTGTGGGTTCTGTCCCTGTTGGGCCCGACACTACTATCCCCTTTCATCACAAAGGAGCCTTAGGCTGCGGCTCCGCTGTCTGCGCTGTACGCGCCCCTGGCAGGCTGGCGGCACGTGCAGCTCTGATCCCCGGTCTGCAGTGAGCTGCAGGGGGAAAGATGGGGGGGATGTGACGGAGGCGTGGCGGAGGGCGCAGCAATGGTGTCACCCAGCAGGTTCGTCGTCATTGGCTGAGCCGCTGGGGGCGTGGCCACCGCGCTCGTCGTGAGTATTGAGCTCAATTTTCCTGTCTTCAGGAAAAACTGGCCGCGCAGCACGGCGGCTACCCCTTGTAGTGGGCCCGGCCCCATTGTGGGGCGGCTCTTGTCTGACGGGCGCTGCAGCAGGGACCTGGCCTTAGGCTTGTCAGTATATGTCTTATGGAAATCTTTTAGGTGGTGTGGGGTTAGTCATTTAAATATACTTTGCATATCTCCCAGGTATCGAGGGTGGGCTCCTTTTTTTTAGCACAGTTTCCTCTCCATATGTGATTTGGAGAGAGGATTGAGGGGATATATATTGGAAAGGGACAATTAGCTGCAGTTCAGCCACTGAGGGACAGTTGGCCATGGAGATAGAAGTGAAACAGGCACACGGACTCACAAATCAACGGGAAACCATGGTCATTTTGGCACAATAAATTTCCGTTGATTTGCAAGTCAGTGCGCCTCAATTTTCCCCTAATGGAAAGTTGGCCATGGCCATTTTGCCCCTGAGATAGGATTAGGGGCTATGATGTTTCAGGTTAGCGGTTTAGGGTTAGGATTACCTGCAGTGGTGAATTGTCCTGGTGGCCAACTGTCTCACAGTAAAATGGCCACTGCTAATTGTCGGAGACCCCGGTGGAAAGGGACCATTAGCTGTTTTCGGATTGGTACATTTGGCTGCGACTGACCCACCGCAACCAACTTCCACCGGCATTTAGCCACAGGGGGACCCGCAGCCACTGGATCCTCTGCTGCCGCCGGCCGCTTCTAGAGAATGTACGTTTTAGGGGTTTTGGCAGGTAGGGTAGGAGATTAATTTTAGGGGTTTGGGTAGGGAATTAACTTTAGGGGGTTTGGCGGTTAGGGTAGGGGATTAACTTTAGGGTGTTTGGCAGTTAGGGTAGGGGATTCACTTTAGGGGTTTTAGTGGGTAGGGGATTCACTTTAGGGGGTTTGGTGGTTAGGGTAGGGGATTCACTTTAGGGGTTTTAGTGGGTAGGGGATTAACTTTAGGGGGTTTGGCGGTTAGGGTAGGGGATTAACTTTAGGGGGTTTGGCGGTTAGGGTAGGGGATTAACTTTAGGAAGTTTGGCGGTTAGGGGAGGGGGTTCATTTAAGAGGTTTCAGGTGTTAGGGTGAGGGGTCTTAGGGTAAGGGGTTAAGGTTTTTAGGGTAGGGGGAAGCGTTAGTATTAGGGTTAAGGTTAGGTGGTTTTAGGGTAAGGTTAGAGACTTACCTTAGCGGCGAAGTGGCCGGCGGCTGATTGTCCTGGTGAGCGGTGAGCCGCGGCTAAACGCCAGCGAAACGGTCGTGACTAGATGTCCTAGACCGGCTGTTTCGCCCCTGAGGTAGGATTAGGGGTGTTTAGGGTTAAGGTTAGGGTTACCTGCGGCGGCACACTGTCCTAGCGGGTAACTGTCCTGGTATCTGTGGCTAAGTGATATATATATATATATATATATATATATATATATATATATATATATATATATATATATATATATATATATATATATATATATATATATATATATATACACAGTGGTTGACTTCAGGTAGCGCATCGTTAAGTAAATAATGACGTTCTGTGGATCTGGGTCTAAGCTGGGGAGGGCTGTGAGGTACAAAGCGCACGGATGAGACGACCTTTGGTTGAGCGTAAGGTGAGTAGGGGTGTCAGGAGATATCGGGGTTGCAGGATTTAAAAGGAAATGTGCATATTAATATAATCAATTGTTAACTGGCACATTCAAAAATAAATATATATAAAGTGCTATAGCTATGGCTGAGTCTTTAAGATCTAATTTTCCCCTGCAAAATAAAAGAAAATGGATAAGGAGCTAATCAGATAATAGTGGTCAGTTACAAACACTGTAGTTTAAAATGTAAAAACCCACCCATTTTTACAATACTGACAATTAGAGATAAGTGATTTTTTTTAAAAATCTGCTTGGCCGGTTCCTTTGATGCGCAGATCACTCTCCAAAAGAGCAATCAGCAATGAGAAGGAGAGAGAGACTTTTCTCATTTAATTAGCAGTCGCTATATATATATATATATATATATATATATATATATATATATATATATATATATATATATATATATATATATATATATATATATATCTCCCTTCAAGCGTCCCTCCAAATAAATTAGTGAGACACGCCTGTGCTGTAAAAGGAGCACACCTGAGAGATAAGCTAATGACTATGCAAAGTATATTTAAATTAGTCCCGTCCCACACTTCCTAAAAGGATTTCCATCCCAACTATATAGAGTTGATAATAAGCAGTGTGAGCTAAACCAGTTGATGGGTAGTATCGCTGTCACGTCCTACTTTTGAGCCATCTGCCACTGTGCCAGATACATACTGAATTGAAATACTTAATTTTACAATAAAGGCATAATTATTCTTTATTGCCTTCCATTCATACCTCATTTAATGCAAGATGCGATCTTTTTTTGCCTTTGCAGCTACTGCATGACATTGGGCACTATTGCTAAGCCTACTGTCTACAAGCACTCCTAAATCGTTCTCCATCAAGGATTAACCTAATTTTGCCCCATTTAATTTATAAGTAGCTTGTTTATTCTTGTTTTCCAAATGCATAACCTTATATTTATCTGTATTAAACCTAATCTGCCATCTCCCTGCCCAAGGTTTCACTCTATTAAAGTTGAAAATACATCCTGCTCTGATTTTACTACAGTACCTTACATAATTTAGTGTCATCAGTAAAGATGGAGACTTTGCTCTCTATGCCAACCTTAAGGTAATTACTAAACAAGTTAAAAAACAGGGGTCCCAGTACCGACCCTTGAGAGACTCCACTTACAACTTTAGCCCAACTGAAAAGGTTCCATTTATGACAACTCTCTGTTGCTTATCCTTCAATCAGTTTTCAATCCAGGTGCAAATATTTTTAGAGACCAATTTCCTTTATTTTGTACACTAACGTCTTGTGTGACACCATATCAAAGCTCCTTAAGAACTCTTGAGTGTATGCCATCAGGGCCGGGTGCTTTATTTACCTTTTATTTTATCAAGCCACCTATGCGCTTCTTCCTCAGTTAACCAATTGTTTGTTAATATAAAGGTTGTGGCTGCGTCCTTGTGCAATATGTTTGCCCTTGGTTTCCCCTTAGTAAATGCAAAGGCAAATCATTTATTTAATACCTCTGCCTTTTCCTTATCTCCAATAATGTACCTGTATCACCGAGAGAGAAAGGGAGATGACAAAGAGCTGCCCCTAAGATTCAAATTGGGTTTACCCTCTTTGTAGGCTGCTCTACGCTTCTCCTTCAGCCCACTACACTTTCTGTTAAATAAGTATTTGGTGTTTTCAGTATGGGTCAAATTTTCCACCCCTAAAAATGAGCATGTATTAGTGACCTATATTATTTTTTAATTTTACGCACTTGTATATAATCCCATCCCCGAAGTTCATTTTTGTATTAGGTCATCTGAACCAAAGCTCCGCAGTGTATAATTTTATGTGGTGCTACCCCGGATGGGCTTTAAGCAACCGTTACATCCAATATAAGACTCCTCACCCTAGTAGTGGTTTTTCTCTTTATAGTTTGATTCAGTTGAAGGTGTGATCGAATAAGGTAATCTTTCAGGATTCGATAAAAGGGGGTTGAAGATGTCACTTCTCTAAGGCAGTGGTTTTCAACCTTTTTTTTGTTTAGGGAACCCCAGAATTAGATTTTGAAATTCTGGGGAACCCCAAATCTTGCCCAGTCTCTCGCCCCCCCTTCTCGCTCTTGCGCACGTGCACTCTCCCATTTACACCCATACACCCACTTTCACTTACAATCACATACTCTCCCACTTGCACACACACTCCCACTTACACACACACACTCCCACTTACACACACACACTCCCAATAACACACACAAACACACACGCACTCCCCCCCACACACACACACTCCCACTTACACACACACACACACACACACACACACACACACACACACACACACACACACACACACACTCCCACTTAAACACAGACTCTCCCACTTACACACACACTCCCACTTACAACACATTCCCCCACACACTCCCACTTATACACACACACACACACACACACACACACACACACACACACACACACACACACACACACACAAACTAACACACACTCCTACACTCTCCCACATAAACCCACTCTCCCACTTATACACACACACTCTCCCACTTACACACACACACACTCTGACCTCCTGTCCAGACCAGTTCAGGAGTGAAGCTCTTTGAATGTGTTCCCCCCTTCTCCCCCTTTCCCTGCGAGAGTGCGCGCCGACTGGAGCAGGCAGATAGGATAGCAGTGAGCTGCCCGCTGCTGTTGCTGAGCTCGGGAGATGCAAAGTCACTGCTCTGCACCCCCGGTCCTGGGACAGTTGGGAGAGTTGACTCAGCTCCCCTCCCCACCCCCTGGTGGCCACGGAACCCCTGAGGGGTGCTTGCGGAATCCAGGGTTCCGCGGAACCTCGGTTGAAAACCACTGCTCTAAGCTTTGCACCCTCTCCTAGCAGCAGAGGGATCTGTGCTTCTAGTTAAAGTAAAGTAGCAATCTGTCTATAACCGGTGGTGGCAACTCAAGTCCTCAAGGTCCACCAACATGTCAGGTTTTCGGGATAGCTCTGTTTGAGCACAGGTGGCTCAATCTTTGACTGAACCACTGATTGAGCCACCTGTGCTGAAGCAGGGATAGCCTGAAAACCTGACCTTGAGGACTGGAGTTGTCCTTCCCTGATCTTTAGGACTCATTTCTGTATACATCCGTGAGCAACAAAGTCTTATGGGGACATTTTTATATATTTTATTTGGAGATCTAAAGGAGGAAAAAAACCTGTTTCAAGGGTTATCCCTTTTATCAGGTGCAAAATACTCCTGACATTTGGGATACCCCATGAAACGTGGCTTTTAATTGCCAAATTAAATATCTCAATGCCCATTTGGGACTACGTTGTTCAAGGATGTGTACAGCAGTGTATCCTGTAGACAGATGTTCGCCATTTTAAACAGAGACTAGGATGGCGTTGTTCACTTAGGCCTTGATTATACCGGCTGCGGCGGGTGCGTGTGTTCAATCAGGGCGATCCGCACACGCGACCTGCACTGCAGGCGGGAGGCGTGGCGGAGGCGTGGCCGTGAGCGGTTCGCCCTCATTGGCTGAACCGCTCACGTGACGCGGCCGCTGTGCGGCAATATCAAAAATGAAAATCTGTTTGGGAGAAGCACGTGCGGTCGCTCTGCAGCGCTCGCTGTATAGGCAAGTACATTACATTATATTGATTTGTTCCGGAGTCCCACACCCGGCCGCCTCCGGTATAAGCACGACCTTGTCTGGTACCACTAAGGAGAATGTTAATACTTACCTGAATACAAGCGAGTGTGGTGCACTACCTGGATTCATAGTTAAAACAGCAATACCCTCCAGATATCATTTTTAACCTGGTTAGATCCAATTCTCTTCCGCAGTTCTCCCAGCCCTAGGATCCCCCCAGCTGTTGAGAACATATACGTCTTATTTATGTCCGTTCTCTAAAAAATAAAAAGAAGACCGCACCAAAGATGGCCTTGGTGCCACCAATAGGAATGACTTTCTGTTGGGCACTGGAGTGAGACTGAGCCCGGCAGACACACTGCTTTCTCGGACAAGTATTCATATCTTGATTTGCAATGTCATTTCTTGGCAGCTAGGTGGTCCCCAGAACAGGGAGCATGTCGGGGACCTTGGATTTAACATGAAAAGAACAACAAAACTCGAGTAGCACAAAGTGCTGCTTTCATGTAGATTAGTCAAATTGGAAACCCGTAACTTAAGCGGCCACATGTAATATTTCCCGTGTAGCATTTGTTCTAAGCATAATCTTTGTTTGTTAAAAGAACATTTGTTATATGTTCTAGATCATAAGGGGCCAACTCCAGTCCCCAAGGGCCACCACCAGGCCATGCACTGGGGATATCCCTGCTTCAGCAGGAGGTGGCTCTATCCGTGGCTCAGTCACTGACTGAGCCACCTGTGCTGAAGCAGGGATATCCTTAAAACCTGACCTGTTGTTGGCCCTTAAGGACTGCAGTTGGCCGCCCGCGTTCTAGATAATAAACCACAAAGAGCAATCATTGATTAAGATTGTAAGCTGTTCAGACCAGGGCCTCCCTTTGCCCTATGTTGTCATTTACTTGTTGCACTTATCCCCATTGTTTGTACTTTTATTGTAATAGTGTAAAGCGCTGATTACTGTGTGCCACTATATAAATAAAAGGAGGATACATAGATATTCAATGCATAACTGGCTTCGGTAATGAAGAGGGTTAAGTGCTGCGGTTTATGACATAAGTCATATAACACTGAATTATTTTCCTATAAAACTGTCAGGAAATGTTATCATACACTCCCAGTTTAAAATGGTTCATTGCAACAGCTACAATGAAATGAACAACGTTGCACAGCACCCTAAGGATAGAAGGACCAGATCTGTGCGCAATTCTCCGTTTATTGTATGTGGTGTTCAACTTTTTATCAAGTTGTAAGAATTGTAATGCAGAAAAATGTTATATTCAGTCCCCTTTTCGGCCTTTGTTCCCTGGCACCCGCGTCAGGGAGTTCCACAAATAACATTGTTAATAGTGAAATAATAAATATGTTACTTCTCTTGATACAATTTTTCTTTATCCATAATGTTTTTTTTAACTTTACAACAAAATGTTTGTTTTTGTAATGTTTGTTTTTTTTATACCATGGCATATGTTATACTATAGTTCTAATTCCCATAACAATTAGGGAGGTGCAGATGGCTCCTCTTTCCCACACAGGTAATAAATCTCTCCTCCCGGCTTATTTTACCTGCTACATTGGGAAAGTGTTTTGGATCCACCCCCTTTCTTTACCTCCTGCACTTTCCGTAGGCTACGGCCCCGCTGCCTGCGCTGCACGAGCGCCTGTCAGGCTGGCGGCACGTGCAGCTGTGTCCCCCAGTCTGCAGTAAGCTGCAGGGGAAAGACGGGGGGGAGACGGAGTGATGGGGGCGCGGCCATGACGTCACCCGCAGGTTCACCCTCATTGGCTGAACCGCCGGGGGCGTGGCCTAGTGCTTTATCGCTAGTTCCAATCTCAATTTTCCAGTCTCCTGGAAAAACGCACCGCGGGGACAGCGGGCCCGGCCCCATTGAGGGCGGCTTTTGCCCCTGCAGCGCTCGATATGGCGGGCGCTGCAGCATCCAGTGGGGACTAAGCCTTACAATGGCGAACACACCTCATCTATTGTACGTAAATCACACATACATCATGTATAATATATTAAACTAGTACTGTATATACATGCCCCGCTACATCTGTAGTACTTTTAGGTACATAGGATAGAAGTTGAAGTCCTTTGGTGTCAGAAAAAAAGACTTAAAAGAGCTATTCAGTTCTTCAAAGGTTTAAAACCATTGATCTGCTCTGCGTGAAAGTAAAGCCATATCCAATTTGTATTGAACAGATTTTTATGAGATTACTGGAGCCCCCAGTTTGCTTTCCCACTTTTGTGCTCTGCTTGTGGTTGGGTGAAAGCCAGATGTGAATTTCCAGGCACTAGTATTGGTATAAGATGCTGCATATCAAGCTGCTCTCGTGGCAAATGGAACAAGAAGATATTCCTCTAACACAGTATAAGCCAACATCGCTACTGTTGTAAAAAGTAAGAACGCAGCCCAACCAGATGCTACAGATTAAGATCTCAACTCCCAGAATTAGTTTTTAATGGTACAATCTATTTTTGAAAAGCACTTGTTTGAGTGTTAAATACATCAATCGAAAATCATCTTGCAGATGTTTCCTGTTAATTGTGTACAGTATGTTAATTGAGTCATTTTGGATAATTGTGTTTGGGAAGTTCCTCCTAACTCACCACATACTGTATACATTTAGGAAAGAGGATATTAGTTAAAATGCAACTCCACGCCATCCAAATCTCCCCCCCCCCCCCCCCACCCCCTCCCCAAAATGCTAGGAAATTATTAAATAGACTGGTATTTTAATACCATTGCATCTAAATCGTGAACCTCAAAATAACATATCAATTGACACACTACTGCTGCCCGGAGTGACCACATACGCTTGAATGCAGTTGGCCGGACCCCCGGCTTCTCTGAGCCAGAGACATCAAGACCAGCTCTCCCAATGTCCAAATGTTTTATATAACTTTGGTTTAGGGGCATCTGGCCAAAGAAGTGGCAATATTTGTAGGCTTTTTGTAAAGCCGTGGTTTACCCTATGTTATCACTAGTTGCAGTTATATTATACACTATTAACTGTTGAAAGACGTCCGTTGGCATAGTAACTCCGGATTGATTCTGTAATGCAGTCATCCTTCGGCCTCTGTGCCAATTGCAGACTCATATTCTAAGCACAGAACGCATCGTGATTTCCACCTTGGACTGGATCACATTTGCAACTCATCAGTCGAAAAACTGAACGAGGACTATGCTGGAGATATTACTGGGGAGCAGAATGAGCAATAGCCCATGTACGGGCATGTAAGAGCTCTGAATGAATTAAGAGATGAGTCACTGAATGTGGCAAAGCCAGATAGCATTGCGCTACATACTGTAACACTAAATCAGACACTCCTCAGCAAAGCCCTTCTAAAGGATTGTAAATGGCAGAATTGCCACTTTTATGAACAGCCTTAATATATGAATTAATAACATTTTGAATGCGGATAATAATTACCGGATATACTGTGTGCCTATTGTGCAAACAGTCATGTATTTTGTTGTGTAGCAATAACAGTACTAGCACTGTTTATATACAGCTGTTCCTGACACATGAGCCTTGCTAGCCAATGTAAAATCTTCCACCCCCTTCCAAACAATAACACCTGTTATTCTGCAGCGTGAATGATGACTCCGAGATGCGCATATTTACAGCGTCCCCTTTATAGCTCCCATGCCTGGTAGTGTCAGCTGCTCCACAGAATGTATTTAACATCTCAAAACATAAATGGTAATGACAGAACCTGGCAACCTTAGCATTTGGTGACATCCTTGTGAGCCTTTCTTTAATTTACATTCTTGTGACATTTCGTGAGTCCCTAAAATTGAAAAATAAACATACAGGGCTAAGTAACACGGACAAATTGCTATTCTGGGGAGAAAAAACTTTACTAGATCAAATCCTGCTGATTACGATGGGACATTTTTCTTTTATACATATGGTCTAGTTATTTTTTTTGCACCACTTCTGTCTTGATTCACAGGCTCTTTTCTCTAATTTGCCACGTGCATTATTGATCAGACTGTTACAAATAGAACCTTTAAGTTCCTGTGTGGTTAAACCATGGTCATTTCTGTAATAGCTTTTGTGAAACAGTATTCCCAATTAATTTCACTTGAGTTCCTTATAAATACTTTGCACACTTAGGGCCTCATGCAGAGAGCATCGTTATTTCGAAATTCGCCATTTTTTGTACAATTTCGCGCAGAAACCGGCAGAAAATGGCGAGTTACGAAAAACGCGCCATTTTGTTTTTTCTATTGCTAAAACTCGCCTCGCGGCTGGCGAGAACCTCCATCTTGCCATTTTTAAAACACTCCGAATACAGAGAGGTGCGAACGGCATGTAGCGGCTGTTCGCGCCAAGAAAATGGCGCGATTCTCGCATTTTTGCCGCGCCAGGAAAAGATGGCAAGATGGCGCTCGCCGCCTATAGTAAAGGGGAAAAAAAAGGCGCGAATTTGTTTTTACACGTTTCTGAAGCGCGCATCTCGCCAATTTAAACTCGCCACACGCATCCATGTTAAACATAGCAGAATTCGCACTTTTCTGCATATGGAGAATAAAACTCTCCAAAAAAGCTACTTTTTATGAAATTCGCCAATTTTAAAATTCTATGCTCTCTGCATGAGGCCCTTAATCTATCAAAATCTATAAATGTGTTGAAAAAGTATTTAAAGAAAATTATTTTACCATAAAGTTAAAAAAAAGAGCAAACTTTTCTAACACACATTACTAGCCTTATACATTGCAGCGTGTAATCTCTGCATAGTAAGTATAGGCGTTGTTTTTTTTAATGAGAATAAGACATATTTCAGCTCTTGGGAGGCATCATTGTTTTCCAAATAACTCTTGCAAACATTTAAAACCGCTTGATTGCAGAAAACAGTGAAGAATACTTTTGGAGATTTTATACCCGACGTGGCCAACTCCAGTCCTCAAGGGCCACCAAGAAGTCAGGTTTTCAGGCTATCCCTGCTTCAGCACAGGTGGCTCAATCAGTGACTCAGTCTTTGACTGAGCCACCTGTGCTGAAGCTGCGATATCCTTAAAACCTGACCTGTTGGTGGCCCTTGAGGACTGGAGTTGGCCACTCCTGAGCCATACTGTACCAAGTTAACAACATCGCACAAAAAAATCTTTCACTTTAGTTCAAACCAAGGACAGGTCCGTAAAATCCATTAGATCAGAATAGTATCAAATAAGTTCTGTCAAAACCAAATATCTCTACCTAGTGAGTATATACATTGATTTGTAACTACAGGTACATGCTTCCGGCGGTTACAGCTGTATCGCAAAGTGCTGTATTCCCACACACTGTCGGACTCCTTCCGAAAGTATTGTGGTTGGCAAACAAATAGGCACAAAACGGGAACAAAATGATTATTTGCTTCCAAATCTGCTGCTAAGTTTTGTATTTACTGTTATTTTCCACTCAGCGGCCACTTTGAGTAAAAAAAAAATATGAAACGAAATAATAATAGCATGTTCTTGTGTAGCGCTGCTAGTTTTTTACGTAGCACTTTACAGAGACATTTTGCAGGCACAGGTCCCTGCCCCGTGGAGCTTACAATCTATGTTTTTTGGTGCCTGAGGCACAGGGAGATAAAGTGACTTGCCCAAGGTCACAAGGAGCTGACACCGGGAATTGAACAGGCTCCCCTGCTTTGAACTCTCAGTGCCACTCAGTGTCTTTACTCACTTCCAAATAAGTGATGGTGAGTTGTTATTATTATAATTTATTTCTAAATTGCCAACATATTCCGTGGCGCAGTACAATGGGGGACATCAGTTGCATAAACAGAATGACATACCAAATAAGGACAAACAAGCGCAGGGTTTTTGTCACTTTTTTAACCGACCATAACTTATTTTGCGTCTGGTTATACCCACGTACCAGCTTCACGTTGCATAGCCAGTAACCATTCTCGCACTGGTGAGACCCAAAAGAGTGAAACAGCTGTCTGTGAGCAGGGTTACTGGCTATGCGCTTCTTTAACCCAGGCTGTGCTGAAAAGTTGTGTCCATGGGGCCCGCGCGTCACGTCACACTGGCCAGTAGCTGGAACGATACACAGCATGTAAGATTGCGCGATGGGGGGCGTGACGAGGGCGTGCTGGGAGGTGTTCCCATGATGTCACGTGAGCGGTACGCCCTCATTGGTTGAGCCGTGCACGTGACCTGGCCGTCGCGCTGCAAAATCAAACTGATTTGATTCCTCACGTGCCGCGCGCCCCATCGTGCACGCGCTTGCTATGGCCGTACTCGTTGCCTTACGGCATTTTGATCGCGCCGCACGTGCGGTCACGCTTACCGTGGACGCGGTCTAATGCAGCAGGAATAAGTTTATAGGGCTTATATAGCAGCTTCTTTTCTGTGGATCTTTATTCCGCATAGGTGTGCAGACAGCATACAGCATGATATCACAGGCATGGTGTAATCTCTGCCTCTCTGCTCGTGGCAGCTTGAATTCCCCCCCTCCTTACCCAGGTGGGGCAAGAGGGGGAGAACTCTTCTTGGCTTCTTATCTCTCTCAGCTCTCTCTCTAGACAAACTCACGCTAACTGAATTTGGAAATATGTCTCAATTTGAATATCCTCAGGGAGTGTCTCTAGCTTTGAATCATTACAACTCAAAGCTGGATACCGATTGGCTCACACACACATCAGGGGGTGTTCCAACCCATATCCACCCTTTGGATTAACACATTCAAATGTTGCATAGGCCTGCCCCTGAATATTGCTACATACTCAGAGCTGAAATGCAAAACAGGCCTACTGAAGGAATTAACCGTTCCACTGCCTGTTCTAACAGGACTGACAGAGGAAAGGCCCAGAAGAATACATATATATGTAACGGATTTTCTGGCCTAGCCTGACCCACCCAATCTCACATTGGCCCCTGTGGTCTAACCAGTCCCCATTACATGGTCGTGTCTGGTGGTGCACCTGTTGGCAACAGGACTCCTGAGTCTCCCGCATGATGTTGTGTGGGGAATGCCAACCCAGACAGGCAGCTGAGGTAGTGTGCATGAGTCCTACCTATATCCAGTGCAGCGCCTCCACCTCATCAGGATCTCTGCGTCCGCAGGAAGATGGTTCTGATGAGGAACTCCTTCTTAGTGATGCTTTCCCCTGCTGAGTAATTCCAGACTCACACATTGAAGTGTCTTTATTCAAGGTCATCTTTATTGCTTGACGTGGGCTAGCTGCCCCTCGCAGTAAGTCACTTAGCCACACATTGCACTGGGACCCTCCGGACACTCCCAGATTTGACGAGGACCCTCGGGAAAAAGTGACCCGGACTGGGGCTTTAGCTAAGGTGTGGGGTTGGGCATAGGGGTGGACTATGGGAATCTGCGGGGTTCCGACCCGCTCACTCCCACTACAGTGTCCAGAGTTACCGCAAGGGCTCTCCCCTGGTCGGGTCTCACCGCTCTCCTTTCTCGCCGCCTGCCAACTCCTCTTGGGACCAGGCGATCGGGAAGCACTGCCCGATCCACGATACGTAGTCGTCTCTCCAGCCGGTCTGCCACGCCCGCCGGAAGTGACATCATCTACAAGGCTGGATGTTCCGCCATCTTGGGATGGGTCCCCAAGCGGGACCTCTTCCTCCACCACGACATCCGGAAGTTCCGCTTGGTTCTGCCGCCCCGCCTGGACCTGGTAACGCCTTTCCTCCGCCGAGGTCGCCGTCAGCGTCAGGTAAGAACAAGGACTGCTCTTACCGCTTCGTGGTGTGGGGGTGGATCGACCCTCACCACTGGACCCGCCGGTCCCTGGAATCGAAAGACTCCGTCTCTCGGTCTTTCGCGGTACTGGTGACACCCGGCTCCGCTCATCGACAGCTCCGGTAAGTGGCACCTTTCTCCCGTTACCGCCACAGGAGGTTGATGGTTGGCGAACCACCACACCGGACGACACCATGGGTTCCTCGTCCGAGGAATCCACTTCCGCCTTGCTCGAGGTCACCGGTCAGGGTGACCGTCGCTTAGTCTCTCGGCCGATACACTGACCGCTAGCTTCTCTCTCCACGGGCTCGGTTTTGGCAACCGGCCCCGATCCCCATTCTCTGGGATCCGCACCTTCCCTACATAGCGCACCGGGAAGCTCGGCTGACAGCGTAGCCGCATCGCTCACTGCTTCGACGGCCTGGTAGGGCACGAAAGTAGGCATGGGCCACATGTACTGGAGGCCACAGTGCGGGCAGCGTGCCGCTGTACCCACGGTACCACCGGGTAGTCTGCACTGCAAGCAGAGACACGCCACTGTCTCAGTGCCCGCCACCCGAATCACCAGGAAGCCTCCTGGTGCCGAATAGGGTTGGGTGGAGACCATGGTATTTTCTTCCGGCTTACAGGCCATAGTCACGATAGGAGGTACTCGCAGCAACGGTCTGTTCAGCGTACTGGCTCCTCGTGACTGACGAGCAGGGGTTGGATTGCCAACCACTCCCTTGACTAGCTCCACCCTCATCTGACAAAGCTGGAAACCACCCCCACTTGTAGAGATTATGGGAGGGTCCCACAGTCTTATAGGATGTCCCGGAATTAGGGCTGTACTTTTCACAGTCCGGGGGGGGCGGCTTCAGGTTTCGCGCCAACACCCGAGCACCACTCCTTATTTGGCGCCATTCCCGGCCAAGTTTTCTCAGCCTCTTTATCCTTTCTTTCACAGGCAGCACCAATTACAGGGGTTACATTCTGCAAAGGTGCGGCCGGCTCACCAGTTCCTCGCTCGGCAGGATCCGTTCCCACTGGGCACAGTTGGAAACCACTCTCCCTGGTTGAGATTAGGGGGAGGTCCCACAGGTTGATCGGTTGGCTCAGCACTGGGGCTGAGTTAGTCATTGTCCATGAGGGCACGGCCTCAGGTTTCGCGCCATACCCCCCAGCAGGGTGGGGTTTTCCCGTTGGCGCCACTCCTGGCCAACTTTCTGTAAGTCCAGAATCTGCAGAATTCTCTGCACTTGCTCCACGCGGTCTCCCAGGGAAGCGGGAGCCGCCATTTTGGGCTGCCCTGTCAGTCTCTTTGAGCGGTGAGGTAGCAATTAACTGTTTGTATGCCGACTGACAGTCAATATCATAATGTTCTCCACAGGTCACGGTAATGTCCTCCTCAGTGTCCTCAGGGGCAATACCCCTAGGTCCCAGGCAGGACCAAAACGGTGCGGCCACAGCTTTCGCGCCACTCCACAACATGCTTGCAAAAGTTCCTTCTCCCGCTTGCTCTTCAGCGGAACGCACACCACGTGCGCTCCCTCCATCTGCTTCCGTCCGCCATTTTGGACCTTCCGCACCGCGCGGATCCTCCACTCTTGCGGTCGCCATTTCGTTGCTGTACTTGCGGTTATTGTACATGGAGCTCCTCTCTGCAGGGCAGCCACCACACCGGTACAATAAAGATTGCCTTAATGCACCACCTTGTGTACCTAATGTAGGCTGGACTCGTGTTGCATTACCTCAGGCTAGGCTCACTCTCTCAGTGTCTGCTGTATCTCCTTCCTCCCTGTCTGTGCTCCCTTCGGTAAGTGGTCTGGAATGGGCTAGAGTACTCTGGCTCTTCCATGCAGTACTTGGGCGTCTACCTACTGTTGGCTAGCCTAGCGCAGATCCTTTCCAGAATTCCTGACCTCGTTAACAGGCTATCCCTCCAGGCATCCTACCAACTAGCACTGCCTCAAGGTGACTAGAACAGCTATAGCCCCTCTCCAAACCTCCAACTCCTTTCAGGCCCCTAGGTCGTCCCTGCGAGCTGACTATACTCCATCAGCCCCGACTACTCCTAGGTCCGTCCCAACACAGCACAAAGTGGCAGCATACACTCTCCCTGTTTCCTAGTGTGCCTAGCAAAAGCCTGTCCTGTTGACAGGTATCTCAGCAGCGCCTCCAAATGTAATGGATTTTCTGGCCTAGCCTGACCCACCCAATCTCACATTGGCCCCTGTGGTCAAACCAGTCCCCATTACATGGTCGTGTCTGGTGGTGCACCTGTTGGCAACAGGACTCCTGAGTCTCCCGCATGATGTTGTGTGGGGAATGCCAACCCAGACAGGCAGCTGAGGTAGTGTGCATGAGTCCTACCTATATCCAGTGCAACGCCTCCACCTCATCAGGATCTCTGCGTCCGCAGGAAGATGGTTCTGATGAGGAACTCCTTCTTGGTGATGCCTTCCCCTGCTAAGTAATTCCAGACTCACACAGTGAAGTGTCTTTATTCAAGGTCATCTTTATTGCTTGATGTGGGCTAGCTGCCCCTCGCAGTAAGTCACTTAGCCACACATTGAACTGTGTGCTCCTTTCAAAAGTACACCCTCCCAATGGAGTGGGATCCCCTCTCCCCTCAGGGAGATCACCCCTGTGCCAGGTCCCTGGACACAGTATGGCGTACACAACTTGCTTCTGATTTATCAGTTTAGGGCCACTAGTTACAGCACTAGCGCCCTCTGTCCCCAGGTCTCAACACAGACCTGCTCCTTACTTCAACACACTAACTTTGAACAGTGCTGTGCCTTATATTTCCAGGGGGCGGGCACATCTCTGATGTCACTAATGGTGGACTCAGAGTATGTAGCCACTCCCATCCATACATAGGGCACCTCACCAGGGTGTGAGGGCAAACCTCCATGATTACTGCTGGCATCCCTGTTACTTACCAGGCCTTACTGCCAGCAGGAGAGGAAACTGCAGTCCATTTTACAGCATGGCTACATATATATATATATATATATATATACACATTCACATGTCATACACAGGTCTGCAACCCTGCCTTTCAACCATTATTACCTCGCATACAGTGCTCCCACTGCAGCAAGGGATTCTGGGAGATGACATGCAAATGAGCACACGATGTGTCACCTTTTGCCTGGAATATCCATTCACATGGAGCCTATTTAAGCTGATGTATCACTGTTCACACAGCTTTTAAACACAGCATGGGACTAGCAAAGCAAGTTTAAACCACTCACAGACATGTTTCAACCTTGATGGGTATCATCAGTGTGAGGTTGGTATAAACTTGCTTTGAAATATTTCTAGGCTGGGTAGGTTTACCATACATTTTAAGTTATGGTGGGTGAAAAAGGCGACAGAAAACCTCCACCGTTAGCATATAGCCAATGCTAACGGTGGAGGTTTTCTGTCGCCTTTTTCACCCACCATAACTTAAAATGTGTGTGTGTGTGTATATATATATATATATATATGGTGGGTTAAAAAGTGACTGTCTGAGACAGGTCTGTAACCTTGCCCTTCACCATTATCACCTAGCATACAGTGTTTCCACCGCAGCAAGGGATTCTGGGAAATGACATGCAAATGAGCACACAGTGCCACCTTTTGCTTCAAATCCATTTTGACATGGACCCTATAAGCTTATGTTTGCTGCATTACGCAGCTTTTCAGCACAACCTGGGTTAAGATGCATAGCCAGTAAACCCTACTCACAGACAGCTGTTTCAACCTTTTGGGCCTCATCAGTGTGAGGCTGGTTATACTGGCTTTGCAATCTGAAGCTTGGATAGGTTTCACCACGCATTAGTTAAGTTATGGTGGGTAAAAAAGTGACAAAAAAACCTCCACCGTAAAGCATATAGCAAATGAAAATATCACTTGTGAGATTATAGGGTCCATGTCAAATGGATTTGAAACAAAAGGTGACACCATGTGCTCATTAATATATATATAATATATATATATATATATATATATCATATTTCATTCAGTTCTGTAATAATAATTGCGGCAATACGAAATAATACTGATTGGCCAGTTATATATTTGTGTAGCCCATGTCCCCCCCCCCCCTGGTCGCAGATTGGACCTCTAAGGTGTATTGAGGGCTGGCTGCATGTACTATGGTGGTGCATACCTTCTTGGAACAGGAGGGCCTGAGTCTCCTGCGTTGGTATGGGGAATAACAGGGACAGGCTTCTGGGGTATATGCCTCCATATTCTTTAGCAACGGTGCAGCGCCTCCATCTTCTGACGAGACCTATAAGGATAGGTTAAGATCCTCCCAGAAGAAGCCATGGTCCCAGGGCGAGCGATCTTAAACTCACACACAGTCTTTATGTAAAATAGCAGCAATGTCTTTATTGTCCTTTTTACAATGATACAGCACACAGCAGCAGCAGTTCATGTACAGCAGTGCTTCCAAATGTACAGGTATATTCCTCCACTCCTCTCCTCCAGGCTGTACCCTAGCAGGATGGGCTGGTTGGGGCTTCAATACCCCAACCCCCACCTCCAGGATATACTCTCGGGGTGAGGGTAGATCTCCCCCTCACCCCCTCAGCAGGGTGAGGGGCATTGGTCCACAGCACTACAGTGCTATCAGCTCTAATCAGTATGGCTGAGTGTCTTCTCTCCTGTTTCCTTGAACTCCCAGACCATGCTCTCTGTTCCAGCACTCTCCACTCTCACAACTCCAACAGCCTCCACTCTCCAACAGACTGACCCAGACACACACAGAAGCAGCCCACTAAATAGATACAGCCCTGCCCCTTATGATGTCAGCAGGACCTCCCCTCTGTCTCAGGCCTGCCACAGAGTCAGGGGCCTACCTCTATCATTCAAAGCAGGGCTTGGTGGGGGGAAAACCCATGTTTACTACTGGCGCCTGCCCTTACCAGGGCTTACTCCAGTAGGAGAAGGATAGGTAGCCCACTATTTCTTACAGGCGCTACATTTGCATCACACATTGACACGTAATAAATGACCCTTAATATCCTAGATACAAAGATGAACATTTACATATTTTAGAAATGATTTGCCTTACATAGTTGAATATTATTCCAAAGGACCCTTTCCAGCCAGCAGCTTTGTCTTCTTCAGTACAGTATATGATTACTGATTGTCATACACACAATTGTGAGCTCACTGCCACAATGTCCAAGTATTGATGGTGTACACCCATTAAATGGGATACTTCCATGTTTCCTTTAAACTAATTCTTAATGTGATTAGCTTCGTAGAAAGATTAAATCACCCTTTCACTAATATGCTTGCTATGAAAAAATGAATACATCTCAACCCTGTTATAATGCGGTGCTCAGGGTCCACATAATGAGACCGCGTTATAACCGGGATCGTGAAATAGCCGCCACGATCAGCGAGGACTTACCTCTCCCTCAGGCTGCATCCACGTGCGCGGCTTTCAATTTGACTTCTCTGACCAATGACAGCCCAACAGTGAATACATTTTATATAATACACATGCAGGAATCAAACCCATGACCCTTCATATGCTTGTAGCAATTCTCTAGCTGCTACACTACAGGGTTAGTGTGATGAACATGCCTCTATAAACACACTAGCTGTGGTGTAGCAGCAAGAGAATTGCTACCAGCATATGAAGGGTCATGGGTTCGATTCCTGCATGTGTATTATATAAAATGTATTCACTGTTGGGCTGTTATTGGTCAGAGAAAGGTCAAGTGACCCTCCTCTGTGCTCAAAGGTCAAATTGAAAGCCGTGCACGTGGACTTAGCCTGATGAAGAGAGGAGAGAGCTGCAGATGTCACGTAAGTCAATAAAGCATTGAATGTTATTATTTTTTTTAAAACCCTTGGAGATGTTTATAAATCGGGAGCCACACTCAAACCACGTAATAAGCTGATCCGCGTTGTAGCAGATCGTGCTATAACGGGGTTGAACTGTATATTAATTTTTTTCTTGGGGTTTAACATTATTTGGTCATTATTGTTCTTCACTTTTATCTTTTGTGGCTAATTGTGGCAATATATTTAGATAAAGCCAAGCATCAAAAGAAAAGTCTACATCTGCAATTTACCAATATACACAACAGTTTTTAAACCATTATCACGAAAGAGATTAGGTACAGAGTGTAAAAACACTCCAAGCGTTTGGTTACTATGGCAACATTAAACATTTAAAAAAAATGATTACTGAAATAATTATATATTCCTGATATTTTGGCTTACAAATAGGTGCCGATTACCCACGTTTAACCCATTCCAGCCTGGCTTTAGTTGACTTGGTATCTGTATTTGTAGAGCTCAGCATCAACGTGCCCAGGACATACCTGAAAACGAGCGGTAACTCTCAATGTATTACTTCCTGGTAAAACATTTTCTAAATAAATAATCAACGCCGTACATGAATATAAAATACTGTAGCCATCATTTAGACCGTGAACCAACAGCACAGCTTTAGCACGACAGACCTTTCTGTTTAAACCCTTGGAGGTTACTGCAACATAATAGGGAAAAACAGGAAGTTGGGGTTTCTTCATTTGCTCTACCAATCCCATTTTCACATATACTTGGAAGGCTTTGTGGATTCCAGTATAACAGAAGCCAGCACTACCCTCCCCCCACTGAGGTTCCACAGAGCTCATTCTTAGGAGAGGCTGGTCCTGAATATAGCACAGGAATAAAAATGTCTTGTGCTCTATTTTGCTTGTTGTTGTATTTATTTTTTGGAGTGCATGCGTGCTTCTGGGAAGTAACATACATCACGTGTCACGGATAAATCTCTTTTTTTCCCCTTCTAACACCGGGAACAATGTGTGGGTAAAGTTTTGAAAAGGAAAAGTCAAATGTAAAGCAGATGTGGCACAGCAGCTGGAACACTTGCTGGCTTGTTTGTATTCTTTGTTTTTCACCTTGGTTTGAGCCCTCTGAAGAGGTTGAGTAGGGATATAACATTGAAGAGAGAGTGCACTATCGCAACTGGACTAACACAGCTATTTCCGTTTGATTCATGTAAGAGATAGATAGATCTAAAACTGTGACCACAATCTATCAAGTGTATCCACATAATGATAACTTTAACGCTTTTCTCCCAATGGGACTCAAAGCACTTCACAACTACAGTATGCTCAGTACGCAGCACATAGCATTGTTACAGTCACAGTCCCTGCTCCGTAGGCCTGAGGCACAGGGAGATAAAGTGACTTGCCCAAGGTCACAAGGATTTGAACCAGGTTCCCCTACTTCAAACTGGGTGTCGTTGTTTACAGACTACGTGCCTTTACTCACTGAGCTGCTCCTTCTGCATATATATATATATCTCCCACTGTCCGTGTGGTGTTCAGTAGCACAGAAGTCGTGCGCTGGAGCAAAAGCATATAACATCCAAAGTAATTCTTTTTCGAAAACATATACAGTAGTTTTATTCTAAGATTGTATATGAGAAAGTACAGCAAATGTAAGCTATTTGTTTACTTCTTCCACTCCCCTTCCCCAAACAATGAGGGATTTCTTGGCAATGTCTCCCAGCCTCAGTATCTTACCTAGAAGTCAGTCAGCATGTGGTAATACTGCTGTGACAACGCTATGCTGTTTCTTCTGCATATACATCATCTTAAACCCTTTGGTTACCGGACATGCCTGCAATGTGTTGCCCAGCGAGGCTTTTCAGACACCTCTGGCATCTAAAGGGTTACAGATGCAGCCAAGGTAAGTGCATTGGTTTCCGGGTGTAATAGGTAATAAGGGTCACTGTCTGGCCTTGTATGTCTTAGCTTCACCCAATGTCGTCTTTCTAATGGA
The DNA here is from genome assembly GCF_040206685.1 of Ascaphus truei. Classification (NCBI taxonomy): domain Eukaryota; kingdom Metazoa; phylum Chordata; class Amphibia; order Anura; family Ascaphidae; genus Ascaphus; species Ascaphus truei. The sequence continues at coordinate 70,529,234 of NC_134490.1, read as the reverse complement.
GATCTTGCTTTTGTGATTTATTTTAATGCTGCCCTTTTATTTGGAAACTCGGAAGTTTGGATGTCCAGTTTGTGTGAGCTTCCCAAGGCCGAACCCAAAGGTACATTTGTGCGTGTGCTGTAAATCAAGTGACTGTGTTCAGCATGCCATTGAAAGTAAATTACCTTTAATTTATGGTTTTGTGTTTTGGGTGACAAGATCTGGAAGTGTGTCCTAACTTGCCGTTTATGTCTGCATTTACCGAATAAAAGTGTGCCGTGATCTGAATTGTTTTTCTCTTCCTTTGAGCTGAATCGCGTTAGCTTCTGACTAACAACCCAACGAAATGCGATTTAGCATTATTTTGGGCATAGTAATTACAGTATATGTAAGTGGCACTCCCTGTTTATTTTCTTTGCATGTCCAGCTCACAATTGATTTTACACCGACTTCCTGAGTTCAAACAAACATTCACTTTTTTGTTACATAGAAATGATTAGTTTATCTGAGTATCCATACAATTCTCTTCATTCCATTGTAAGCCATTAAACATGTGACCTTCCTGTGTCTTTATATATGGGCATGAAAAGAAATACCTGGGCACTGATAAGTTAAAAATAAACTGATTTAAATCAATCTTTTAGGGTTTCTGTGAATTTGATAAGTGTACTGTACACAGATGTGCTGAGATCATATCCATCCAGCGTTATATTAATTATCCTTTTTTTTGATGAAAAGAATGGAATATTTAAGTATAAATATATACCAAGAAAAATGCAACTGTTGGTTGTGTACAGCCCCATTTTGTTGGTGACTGTTCCTGGTCACTTGAGTCACTTGAGGTGGTTGGCGATATATCCACGAACATCTATATAAACTAAGTGAATAATCTATCATATCCTTTTGAGTCCCCATGGTAAATAAAATATTAAGCCAATAAATGCTAAAACTAGTGGGTTCAAAAGACTTTTTTTTAAATCAAATCTTGCAGCTGAAGCAGAAGAATATCCCATTGTGATGGCAAAAAACACTAACAAACCACTTCATTGCTATACTGGTTTAACACATTTTATAAAGTCCAAAGTTACTTATACGCCCCCAAACACAGCTTATATACAATCCATGGAGAGATACAGATGTAGTAAGATGTAGTAAGACTTACTGTCTCCCGCCTTTGCCATGCGCATCCGCAACACCAAAGGATTAATGATGCTGGGAGTTCCATTCAGATGCATGGACCCCGGAGCTCCATCGCAACAGACACTGTCCCCAGCACCACGGACCTCTGCTTGTTCTTCCGCGACTGGCCGAGGACAGTGAGTCTTACTAGATCTGTACCTGTGCACAAAACGCAAGACACCAGAGACACTAAATTCGAATGATACTATGACAAAAAGATGACTACAACAACTGTGTGCTGTTTTTGCATCCAGAGTCTTCTATTTGATGCCATCTGGCTTTTGAGAGGGCCCAGGGAGTAGGAGAGAAGTGTATGAGATTATTGCTGTCAAATCCAATTACGCAAATGCTATAGAATACCGGGGGCAAATACATAATTTCCTAATTTGAATAAAATATGAGCATATGGTCTGGACATGAGAATTGTTTAATGAATACAGCGAGATGTATTTTCTCCCTCACTTTTGCATTGTTGCACTACAATGAACAGGATCCCATGTCCTCACTATCGCCTTTAAGTTGAATTCCCAATGGCTAACCTATGTTTGTGCATAAGAAGAGCTGATGCATGAAGCCAAATGCCTGTATTCTAAGCAGAAACCCATTGGGATGCCATAGTTTATAAAAATGTGGATTGCGACACATTGTAACGTAATGTCCCCCTTAATTCTATTCTCGACCTTTATGGGACATTCTAAGAACCTTCTGTTTACAGATATTGGAGATGTAAGGCAGGGGTGATCAACTCCAGTCCTCAAGACCCTCCAACAGGTCAGGTTTTTAGGATATCCAAGCTTCAGCACAAGTGGCTCAATCAGTACCTGCTTCAGCTCTGATGGAGCCACCTGTGCTGACGCAGGGATATCATGAACACCTGACCTGTTTGGAGGGTTTTGAGGACTAGAATTGGCCACCCCTGATGTAAGGGGTCTAAAAAAATACATGTGACACATTTATTATTGGTTGGAAACAACTGTTATATTTAGTTAGTTTGTTGTTTGCATTATCGACATGTAGGGCAGGGGAGCAGTACCATTCCCTAAATAAAAAGAATGGAAAGGGCACCTTGATGGGCATCATACTGGTGTTATTCAGCATGCTTATGTTAACAACTAATAAGAAATTAACTAATCACGTTTTTCACTGTTACATTCGGTATTAGACGGCTGATTTTTTGATTCTCAAGATGTCTCAGCTCATTACCGTGCGTGTATTGATTGAACTCCTCCTATTGCTTAATGTAACCATACCCCAAATCGCAACCCGATGAACAGTATCTCTAACATTGAACCACGGGAGGCATCATTAAAGTTCCTTAAAGTGCATGATTTCGAGGTTGGTCTTCAGATCACAAAACTAATGAATGGGGGCCATAGTGCTCTGTGAAAAGAAAGCTGACGTCTACATTGCCAAGCCAGAACTCGCAGAAAATACAGACGGGCAAAATAAATGCAACATGTTGTCTGTGGTTTGTGCTGGAAAACAGTTGGTTTCCAAACAGCTTTGATTTGAACTGGAAGTTAACTGCATTGCCATGTGTTTCGGGCCATCCTGTTACGAAAGGGTTAATACAGTAGAAGTTGTTTTTAGGGGAACCTCTGCGATTCCCTACTAGAAAGTATCTGGCACAGCGACTTTTGTCTTCTGCTGGATGTAAACAGTATCCAGCACGCCTTCCTTTCTTTCTCTCCTCCACCCCTCCTCCTACCTCCTTCCCTCCTTCCCTCCCTCCCTCCTTACTCAACTTTACTCATGTGTTTCTATTTAAGAACTGCAGTGCAGACGAATATGATTGGCGTCCACAGTCCCCTCTTGACTTCCAGCTGGAGTCGTAAAGAGAGCAGAAAGAGCTTTGCTTCTCCGCGCAGAGCTGCTTACTTTCTCTATTAGTTTACGTGGGGATTTAGTCACAAATTTACACCTTTTTATTTTTCCGCAAAAAAGATTTTTCTCCCTGTCTGCCATCAAGATTTGGAAACCATGAGGGAACCAGCTAAAACATGAGGCTCTTTGGTTGATGTCTCATGCTTTCTTTCTTATTTTTTCCCCCACCCTTCAAATGTCCCTTGTTGTTCCTTTGCGAGGGTCAGTAGGGGATATATCTTTATGGCCAGCTTTTTGGAAATATGCCGCGACCCCAGATTGCGTTCTGATTGGCTGAGATCCGCGGACAAGTTGGCCTATCATGAGTCGGATGGACGCCGGTCGTCCTCGAGGAGCGATGGCTGGGAGCTGGCTCACGGCTTGCTTTTTCCCTTCCCCAGGTGCTGACGGCAACTCTGATCCGATGATCCTGGAGCAATACGTTGTGGTGTCCAACTACGAGAAACAAGAGAACTCCGAGATAAGCCTACAAGCCGGAGAGGTGGTGGATGTCATAGAAAAAAACGAAAGCGGTAAGCACTTTCTCCCTCTCTGTTTCTCACCGAGCTCACGTTCTGGTACTGTTGTCTGCTCCCCTCCCATATATAAAGCTGCCTCTGGTACTGAACTTGGCTGAGGAGGTATAAAGTTTTCCCAGTTGGCTTGGGCTCAATGCCAAAAAAAAAATGCTGTGTGCTATAAGAATGTCTCTCATGTATTACACATGCATTAATAAAATTGCATCTGTTTAACAGACGAGGCCTATATGTCTGTGTAGGTCTTCAGCTGAGACAACAAAGGTACATGTTTAAATTGCAGCAACATTTCGAAAATGTTACTTTGCGTCTCGCAGGCACTTGTGGCGGTTATTGTTACTCATTCCTTGCACGAGTAACAGTACAAACGGCAGGACATCGTCTGAGTTTCTTTTTACTGTACAAATACGCGGTGGAAAATATTCCATCTACGTGTGCTGAATGCGATTGCTACAGGACAAGGAAATGTGGTTAAGTGCAGGTTTTTCTCATATAAATGTATAGATGCTTGGCTTCCGTCGCTTGCACAGGGCCCTGGAACAGACATGCAGGCATTACATGGCAGGAACAAAGCATGTTTTTCTGTTGATGCCGTCTAAAAGTAATTGAATCTAAGACCAGAGTCAGGTTCACAGAAGTTGTAAGCTATTGTGCGCTTCCCTACATACTTTCATAAAGCAAATACAGCAATGCTATGTGTAGGCACTGCCTTTAGTTAGAGAAAGCATGTGTATTTACATTTGCTTTGTTTGTTTTATGTTACGTACAGTGTTGTTACTGCTTTGTGCTTTTACCAGAGGTGCTCAACTCCAGTCCCACCAACATGTCAGGTTTTTAGAATATCCCTGCTTCAGCACAGGTGGCTCAATTGAGCCACCTGTGCTGAAGCAGGGATATCCTGAAAACCTGACCGGGGGGGAGGGGCTTGTCGATTCGAGTTGAGCACGTCTGTGTTAGGCAACGCTCTGCAGTTTTGCTGTTGAAGTTACATATTTTACAGCTGTTTCCAGAACGCCCACAATTGAGGCCGTCTGTCTGAGTTTATTTTTGCATTCAGATTTTCTGTTTTGTGGTTTGGGTAGAAGCAGTGGGTGGAGCTTTAAATCCGAGTGTCAGCAAAAGTTTCATCTGTCTGGCTTCCAAGCTAAAATGTTAGGGAGAAAGCAGTTGGAAATTATTAGGAATGCTTTGTACTGTATATGGACAAACCGCTGAAAAGATCACTAGCATGAGAACGTATTGATAAACCTCATTAAATGAATGTTCTATTATTTGTACAGTTATCTTGCGCCTCAGTAGTTTGCATGGAGCTGTTAGTGTGGACTTAATACTGTCTAATTCACATTTCATTTCTCCTGCTGGTAACTGTAAATGTTGTACAATCCTTACTTGGATTGCTGATACCCACCTGGACTCCTGATTTGAAGTTACTGGGAGTAGCGTGAAACATGGGATACTTTAACTGCAGAACTCTTCCATCGCACCTTTATTCATACTATGACTGTCTCTGTAAGTTATCCCGATTTACCACTTAGATTGTAAGCTCTCTGGGGCAGGGATTTCCTTTCCTAATGTTTACTTTTTTGACTGAAGCGCTTATTCCCATTTTTCAGTCCTATTATTATGTGCCATGGATTACTGCTGTAAAGTGCTGTGTGTATGTATGGTGCTATACAAATGTATGTATGTATGTGTATATCTTCCTTTATATAGTGCCCACAGTGTACTCAGCGCCTTACAAAGACAACACAGTGCAGGGAATTATAATACAATAAGCGCAGCAAAGTCAGACAATAGGAAAGGAAATCCCTGCCCGGAGAGCTTACAATCTAAGTGCTATGTTGGGGAGGTTACAGACACAGCAGGTGAGGGAGTAAGTGCAGGAGACATTGTGATATTCATACTAAAAATGAGGCTTGCTTAAACTTTTATTTTTAAGCAAAGTGTTATTCATGAAGGTTTTCCTTTAACAATGTTACCCGCAGAGGACTGGCTGGCATGATAATTCCTCCATCAAAAGGGTTAACCTCTTCAATACTTAAGGTGCCTGCAACACCCTAAGAATCAGACCACCCAAATCTCCATTAAAGCAGCAATCCTTAGATTGTAAGCTCTCCGGGGCAGGGATTTCATTTGCTATTGTGTAATTTTGTCTGTCGCACTTATTGTATTGGCCTTCATAACTTACCTCAGCCTTAATAATAATAATTGTTTGTTCTTGTATAGCGCTGCTAGTTTTACGTAGCGCTTTACAGAGACTTTTGCAGACACAGTCCCTGCTTACGTTGAAGTTACAACCAATGTTTTGGTGCCTGAGGCACAGGGAGATAAAGTGACTTGCTCAAGGTCACAAGGAGCTGACACTGGGAATTGAACCAGGTTCCCTTGCTTCAAATTCCGTGCCAGTCAGTGTCTTTACTCACTGAGTCGCTCCTTCTCCCTTACAGGGTTTCTTTAAAACAGCAATACTACATTAGCCATTCTTTTTATATATGTAAAGCATGTGACAATGTATAATTTTACATTCTTACCTAAGTTGGCAATTGTTTGGTGCTCCTGTTTTACATCTGTAAAAATATTGATTGTGTGCCTAACTACATGGCCATCTTCTAACTCTGTGCTGCAGTCAGTTAAATGCTGCAGCTGATATGTAACATTACATTACTATGTGTAACACATTATTGTTACAGCTTTCACAGCAATAGACAGTCTACTGTTTGGAACACAGTAACAGATCTGTTTGTGATACTTTGTTGCCAAAGGGCAGAGCTGAAAAAAGAATTTGTAAGAGCCTGTTTCAAAAGAGGAAGTGGATATGACTTTCTAAATGGTTGCTGTAGCATGAGCAGTACATTTAAAAAAATCATTAAAAAAGGCATCAGTATTATCTAATGCTACAGAACTGATTTATTTAAAAAATATATATGATTTTTCATGTTTTGCTGCTTTAATAGAATCAATGAGAATTTGCTCAGACAGCCTTATATTGGTACGTAGGTTAAAGGGACAATCTCTTCTACGTTACAAAAACAAATGTTTTTCTCACCCTTTGAATGGACATCCCTCCATATTCCTGATAGCATCTCATAAAATCTTTCCTGGCATGTTCTAAATGGGAGACAGTCCCTTGCTGCTTGGGATATAACAATATGGCAGAGGAAGCCTGTGTTTCAGTTTGAACATGTCACTGTGCTCACTTGGGAGAGGAAGCCAATATACAGTAAGGATGAGCTGAGCAGAGGATTCTGGGAGATGAAATAGCAGGCACCAAGTTCTTGATGCAGTGCAGATTCTTATAACTTAAGTGGTTTGTAAAGCAATAGATCTTGAGTTTAGATTGGCGTAAAGCTGATTTGGGGCAAAATTGCACCATTTAGGAACTTCTGAATGTTGCTGATGTCATGCCTCAGGTTTCTGGGGCTATATCAAATAACCTTATCTGTTTTGGTGTTATGATGGCTGAATATCTAATGGCAAAAGACATCATTTTCAGTCAGCAACTTAACTATTTAAAATACACATTTAGAAACACTGATATCCCCCAAAAAGGGCGGATCTACACTACACTATATACTGTTTCAGGTCACTAACTTCTGCATCAGGTGCAGACTGATTGCACATATACACCGAGAGTTTGCACATTACAGTGAATACAAGTATCTGGGTGTTTTGATGTGGTGGCTATGATTCCTTTATTTATTTGGCATTAAAAAATCCGCGAAGCTCAACCACAATTCTTCTAGCTCCAGAGACCCATCTCAAGTATGGCCGCTGGCGCCCCCAATACAAAGCTTACACCTTCCTCAGGGAGGACTTTGCAGCCTTTTTTCCAAATGAAAGAGTAGGCAGCACGGATTGCTGCTTTTAGAGAATTGCGAAAAGCACATTTGAAGACATTCACACTTAACTAATTGTATGTTTCATCAGCCACTTCATCAAAATTATACACAAAGCACATTCCACAATGTTTAGTGGGCCTTGTTACTGGAAAGCTTGTTGGCCGCACCCATGTAATTCTCCCAGTAAAACCAACAACACGTTCATTTTTATACTTGGTATGGAGGTATAGAACCTACCAGTCTAAACAAGAGTGAAGCCAAGAACGATATCATTTCTCCTGACATACCTTCCGTGTCTGAGATGACACTTCTTCTTTATGCTGGTCAAAATAATTAAAGAAAGAACCGTCCCTCTTCTATTTATTCTGAAAGTACAGAAAGTTGATCAAGATTTATTCTCTCAGAATCTTATCTTTAAAGCAGGAAGTGTCCACCCCCCCCTCCCCCCCTGTTTATACTAAGACTTTAACTGCTAGGATATTGACTTTATATCTGCTTGTAGCGATGGTGCTGTGTAAACAGCGATGGTTACATTGAAGGTTTAAACCAGTGGAAACGCAAAGAAAATAGTCCTGAATACTTGACTTGCTGGTGGCTCTTGAGCACCGAGTTGGCCACCCCTGATCTATACCATTTAAAGTAGCACAATCTCCCCAGAAGTCATATAAGTTACAGTATCTAAATCCAGTTGCCTCCTAGAGCAGAACCACCTCGGTCTTGAGGGAGACACTTGGTCCTGCAGCTGAGGTACCTTTCTCTGAGCTCGCAGAACAAGGAGGTTAGTTCAGTAGTAGCCAACCAGCAACAAGAGCATTGCACAAGACAGTGATCATTTTGTTATTGATTTGCTCTCTGGCAATAACATAAAAAAGGTCACGGGATTTCTGCTCCGGGAGACAAAAACCGATTACTGCCTTAAAAACGTTTTTTCTAACAGATTTAACTTGTTGGTGCTGTCCATCTACAGTATATACGTTCTCAGGAGCTCAAAACTGCTGGCATCCCAGGGCCCCTCTAAAGAGTCATATAGTGTAGCACTGCTTAGTAAATGCAGCAAATATATATTACTATTGTTTGGACTAGCTATCAAACCGAGTAAGCAATGCAGCACATTCACAAGTGCAACGATCAGACAGATTTATCAAGCAGATTACAAAAGAAAATCAGAAATGACTGTTGTTGATCTATCAGTGGAAATAGAAAAGTAAAAGCAGTGTGTACAAAAATAATGAGACTGCATGGAGATTACTGGGGAACGCTTGCTAAGGAATAGAGGATTCTTTGGGGGATTCAGGAAACTGATAACCGTTAACTACCATTGACTTAAAGGAGCAATCCAAGCAATACCCGACGTGTGTTTGAAACAAAAAAAATCAGTTCTGTAGTATTAGATAATACTGACTACCTTTTTGTATTTTAACATTCAAATGTTAATGCCATTTTTAATGAGTTTTAATATATTGAAATATGATCTGATTTCTACAGCAGGATTTAGCCACCTCCCCAGCAGTGCAAGATCTTCGTAACACTTTCCTGTTTGGGATCATTTGTTGCCAATATTCCCAGCAGTTTGAGTTGTAAAACTGCAACAATAGATAGTTACCTTAGTAATTTAAGAATACATTGTAGCTGCTGAGTTACACTGACTGAAAGGTGGCCATTTAGTGATCCCTTGGAAACAGCATTTGGCTGATCACTCATGGGAAAACCAATCAATCGGCAGCTTAGGTAATTAGCTTTCAATAAAGGTAATCAAATGTTGCATACAGATGCAGCCACCAGTATCCGAGGACTTGCCTGGGAAAATACTGGGGCGATCACACAGTAATGCTGCAGCATTTCTGTGAGATTTCTGCAGCCAGACTAATGGCCCATCGGATTAGTCTGGCTGCAGAATCAGTATTATCCCAGGCAAGTCCTCGCATACTGGTGACTGCATCTGTACATTAAAACAAACAAAAAAAAGCTTTATTTTATGTATTTTTTTAAGCGGCTTGGATTGCCTTTTTAATACGCAATTAGCACAGATCAAGCTCCAGTACCTGTTATCTGAGATTGTACACCTTTGATTTATCTATAGGCTGAAGAGACTGCACAGCATTAAAGAGTTAATATTTCCTGGCAGAGCTCCGGGCATCTTTTACAAGCTGGAATATTCCAGCATGTGGCTCCTTGTTTTGTTTTCCATAGGCATTCACGACCATAAAACATGTATTTCCTAACCACCTCCCAAACAATATTGTTTTATATGGGACTGTCAGCTACTTCCAGTTTGTATGTATGTGGGACACATGTACACAGAAAAGACACAGAATCCCCGCAGAATGCACTCGGTGAGACTGTGTGTGATTGATGAAAATGTTAAACCCTTTACTGGAACAAATAAAAAAGTAAATTACAGTATGTTGTTAGATTCCAATAAAGGGTTTTAAATTTTCATCAATCACGCACAGTCTCACGGAGTGCATTCTGCAGGGATTCTGTTTCTTTTCTGTGTACTATTATCCATATCCCTATTGCACCATGTTACTACACTCTAATACAGGGGTGCGCAAGCTGGGGGCGGGGGCGGTTGCAGAGGTCCTGCGCTCTTCCCCAAGGCATTTAAATTAAATGCCAGGGGATCACGTGAGGCCTCTGCAACACTAAACCTACTATGATTGTCACCATGGCAATACAGCGTCAAATGACACCACAGGGTCATGTGAAGTCACACCCGTCAAATGACACTGCGGGTCAAGTGATGTTATGTGACATCACATGACCCCGCATCATCATTTGATGCAGCTGCAAGGTGGGGAAGGGGGAGAGGGAGGGGGGCGCAAGCACCGACGCAGGCAAGACGGTGGGGGGGGGGAGGGCAGCAGCTGGAAAATTTTGTTCTCCCCTTCTCTAATAGATTCTACTAGGCTGATGAGTGTCATTCCCCCTTCCCTCATTTGCATATATGGGACACATTATACATTCCAGTTTGGCTACTTTGGTGCACACCTAATGCACTCTTCATGTTTCAACTTGAGTGTGCTTGTTTTCTTTTATTTGGAGAATGCTGTTGACATACTGTAGTTAAAACTCCGCGTCCTTGTTGTTCCAGCATTTTGCAATAGTCATGTGCTGAGTTGCATCTCCCCTCCCCTCCCCCCCCCCCCCCCCCCCCCAACACAAACAGGAGAGTATAAATTAAGAACACGTTTCTGGGGTTTCATGAAAACAAAAACAGAAAAGTTGAATAATAACCACCCTCTCTAAATTCTTAGAAATCAGGGATCCTCCCTTCTTTCCTGAAGTGAGCCGGTCTTCAAGCTGTGCCGATCATTTATAGCAGAGGGGTGTTTGGGGCCGGTCTTGGAAAAATTGTATACTTTGTGACTTTAAAAAAAAAACGTGCAGGGATAGCCAACTCCGGTCCTCAAGAGCTACCAACAGGTCGGGTTTTCAGGATATCCCTGCTTCAGCACAGGTGGCGCAATCAGTCCCTGCTTCACCACAAGTGGCTCAATCAGTCCCTGCTTCAGCATGGCTCAACCCGAGGCTCAGTCTTTGATTGAGCCACTTGTGCTGAAGCAGGGATATCTGTAAAAACTGGCATGGTGGGGCGTCTTGAGGACTGGAGTTGAGGACCCCTGGGCCAGTGGTTTTAATGACACATAGGAATGAATTCAGTTTATAAATAACTATTGGCTTGAATGGGCTGTGAGGTGTGTTCTATCACTGGAAGGTGCTTCACAGCAGAAGACTGCTAAATAAATCTACTCCTACTGTAAATGTGAAAGCAGCAGTCCTGTCCCCCCCAGAAGCCTATATGTGTTTAACTCGTATAATGTTAGTATCTCACCCCCATGAGTTTGTCCTTTAATGTTTTTCTAGTTAAAGAAAATCATGGTATCTTTTTTAAATTTCTAGCTTCTCAGGTTAGCATGGTCATTTTTAGACTGCACTGGGCTCTGGAGAAAGCTTCATTTTTACCTCCCAGACACATCAAGGCCTATTCTAGTAGCTCCGAAGTGTGACAAACCGCTTGTAAAGTGCACTTTAGAAGCAGATTGGCATGCTTTGATATTATGTAAGCGCTTCTCGCATGTCCAAACTGCGTCTAAACGGCTTTTTTTAGAAGCAAGTTAACTCCGGCTCTTGCCAATCTGATCGGTTTTGTCAAAAAGGCCTCAAACTCTCCTTTTTTTGTCCACAACTGCTATTTTCGAAGCTTTGTTTGCAAAACTCACATTTTTTTTTTAACACCACCTCTAGGGTGGCGAGACTGGTACTGCGAGTTGTAGTAGATTCACAGATTCCAGGGGGAGCATAGAGGGAAAAACACACAAAAGCACAGAAAATCTAAGTGTGGGAGAAATACAAAGTGAAACAAATGTCAGCTCCAATCTTGGCTCTTATGAAAGGCCTACTTACAAACTGTAAGAATATCAACAGCAGTGTGTAATCAAGGCTTTAGGCAGTCTATCCAAGGTGAGTGTCAGCTCAGCACGAATTGAGGGAGAAGCAACTCCAGTACTCAAGAAGATGTAGCCCCAATATAGAGGAAAAAGCGTCCTGCAGCCACTATAAGATCTCTGTCTCCAGCCTTTACTCCATTGCGTCTCCGCAGGTCTGGGCGTCTGACCCGGTTTTTCTCAGGTAGCAACCTCGCGGCCTGCGGCTCCTCTCTAAGAATGCTCCGTATAGTGAAAGGACTCCCACTCAACGCGTTTCGCCACGTGATACCGTCAGCTTCGTCAGGAGTGTGGTTATATCCACAGCCTGAAATCTGGGTTTGGCTGACAGAACAAAACCCATAAGTCAGACTGGGGACGGAGTTAGCACCAACTCAGGTCATTCCGCTTCTAAAGCAAGTGCAATCCAGGCGGTTTCACTGTTACACCGGGCGGTTTCACTGTTACACCGGTCGGTTTCACTGTTACACCGGGCGGTTTCACTGTTACACCGGGCGGTTTCACTGTTACACCGGGCGGTTTCACTGTTACACCGGGCGGTTTGTCACTTTTTATAGAAGCGGTTTAGAAGTGATTTGCAATAGAGAATACCGTTTTTTTTTTCACATTTCATTCCGCTTCTTATGAAAATGCCAAACCCGTGCGGTTTGGCAATGACCACTTTGGAGCTGCTAGGATAAGCCCCTTAATATTTCAAACACCTATCTCCGGAATGAAGCATCACATTTCCAAAATAAAAACAGATTTGTTAAGAACAGAAATACAAAGAAAGAAAACCTGTCAACCATCGCTGACGGCTGCTTTTAAATTAGTTCTGTACTATGAGAAATACTTGTAGCATTTTTTTTAACAACTCTAAATGACATTTTTAATGTATTATAATGTAACACACATTTTATGTTTCTCTAGCAACAATTTACAAAGTCACATCTCCTTCCTCTTCTGAAACAGGCTCTGGCACACCCCTTTTTGAACCCTGCCCTCTCTCTAGCAGTGCACCAATTGTATCTAGTGACTGCCTGGTCACATGATCTTCCCCACAGAACTTTGCATCTTTGTTCTCTTCTGCTGCACTGACAGCCATTTAGTGAACCCCTGAGCCGAATCTTCGCCGATCAATCACAGAAAAATGGATCGATCGGCAACTTAGCGGATTACTTATCATTGTGTGGACTTTAGTGATGCACACATTAAAGGGAAAAAAATAGAATTATAAAAAACCGACAGCTTGGACTGCTGCTTTAAGAGGGAATGCCACATTTAGCATTTCAATGTATTGGCTGTTCAGTTACTAAAGGATAGGTGCGGGTCTAACAATTCAGTGAGATTCTAAATTGTTCAGGAGGTATTCAGCCAAATACAAAGTGTTACCACTTATTTGGCAATTGAGTTGAGCTAACGAGTATATGGGGCTGCCTTAACGCAGCTTCTGGGACTGGTACTGCCTTGCGTCTTTTCTTGCCACGTGATCATCTACCACAAAGCAATGTTTTGCAGGCCTCTAAATCACCAAATGTGTTTTAAAGCAGCAGTCCAAGCTGTCGTTTTTTTAGTATTTATTTTCCCTTTAAGCATCAATACAATCCACACAGTGATAAGTAATTAGCTAAGTTTCCAATTGATCCGTTCTCCTGTGATCGATCGGCGAAGATTCAGCTCGAGGGTTCACTAAATGACTGAAGTATTCTGCAGTCAGTGGAACCTATTTGCATATTAATATGACAAAGTTCTGTGGGGAAGATCATGTGACCAGGCAGTCACTACAGTAGATACAATTGAGCTCATGCACTGCTAGAGAGAGGTCAGGGCTCAAAAAGTGGTGTGCCAAAGCCTGTTTCAGAAGAGGAAGGGGATGTGACTTTGTAAATGGTTCCTATACAAACAAAAAAGGCTTGTTACATAATAATACATGAAAAATGTCATTCAGAGTGATTTTTTAAAAGTATTTTCTCATAGTTCAGAACTGATTTATTAAAAAGAAAAAACAGATGTAGGATATTCCTTGGTCTGCAGCTTTAATTTCTCCAAGTCTTAACTTTATTTGCAACTGCTGCTGCTGTCAGTGGAAATGTTCCTACCACTCCTTATTCTGGCCATATTCTTTCTCCTCCAACGCTGCTGCTGCTGTCACATTCTACACTTCCAGCCACTGCCATCTGCCCCTCTTATTCCCTGCTTCCCCAACCACCAGTGCCACAGCCACACCCCCTCGTCCATATTTTATTCTCTCTCTGGAAAGCCAATTCTGGCGGCCTCCAGCACTAACAGCATTACATGCTTCCCATTATAACCTCATAACAGCTGCTTATAGTTGCCAGTTTTAACAGAAAATTGGAAAGAAAGAACATAGACATATAGGCAATTCAATGGCTGTGCCTTGGAGACATAGACGAAAGCCAATGCATGCTACAGTAGGAGCCCACCACTGTACATGGGAAACTCCCACTCCCCTGCTATTATGTGTTGCACAACACAATAAATATTCTAATTGGGAATAGTGCTGAATAAGAGGCCATGGGAAGCAATCCTTGCGTTATCCACAGAACGTGTTTGGTCTCCAACAGCAAAGACTTAACCCAAATTGTTCACCCTGGAATGCCATTTAAGTCTCATTTCACATTTTCAATCGATGTTTTGCAACACCTTGAAGAATCTTAATGGAGATTCAATGAGTGGATTGTACAACTTTCCATATCTTGATGGATCAGCAAAATCTTGATTCCCAGGGTTCACTAAATGGCTGCCTTCTAGTTTCAAATCAATCCTTCAGTCAGTGTAACTCAGCAGCTACAATGTATCCTCATGTTACTAAGGTAACATTATCTAATGTTACAGTTTACAGCTCAAACTGCTGGGAATATTGGCAATAAATGATCCCAAACAGGAAAGTGTTACAAATATCTTGCACTGCTGGGGAGGTGGGCTAAAGCCTTCTATAGAAATCAAAGGATACTGAGTATATTAAAACTCACAAAAAATGCCATTAAGAATTGTATTTTAAAATAAAAAAAGAGGTAGCAAGTATCTAATACTACATAACTGATTTATTTACAAAAACACACATGTAGGAAATTGCTTGGATTGCTCCTTTAAATGCTAGCGCCTCTTGGATTACTTATGTGTAACCCTCCTTACCTATCTCTAAAGGAGGTTACATCAGATTAACTACTGTATGCACATTGCCTCCCAGTCTCTGTCTCTCAGGCCTGTGCAGGGGGCTGGGTAGGTGCAGGCTGGGCATGAATAAGCAGACAGAAAAAGATGGGCGACAGCAACTTTGATAAAACTTAAAAGGTATTTTATTTGACAGCCGTCAATAATACTCCACAGATACTGACATACATGGTACTTGACAAAACTCGTGACAAACAATAGCATTGTGGACTTTATCCCCTGGTAGCTCTCACTCCTATGCTGAGGAGGTACTGAACTTGTTACCCGTAGTAAAGGCCCCATATGTCAGTCTCTTGCATAGCGTTAGTAACGCCTCGCCACTTATCAAATGGGCCTTTCAGGCATACTCTTTGGGCTCCGGGATTAGCAACCCACTATTATGTGTAGCATACTTCCAACATACCTAGTTGATTAGAAATGCGCAGGGAACCATTCAGTTTGGCCAGATACATTTATCTAATCTAACAATGAACTCCTCTCTAGGTACATAACATCATAGGTACAGTAGATCTGACACTCAAACAGTTTTGACAGATAGCATTCTTGTTACCCCAGAATGTTCTACATTCCCCAACATCTCCTATTTCCAGAGTCATGGGTACTAGCCATCGAACAGTACTAACCATGAGGACCTCAGTCGAAACTCCTAGTAAGTCATAGGTCAGTCTCATAGGGGGTCTTGTGAGGCTAATGCCGGAGGTATGACTTCTACTTCCCTTTCCACCTTAGGGGACTCATACGGTACAGGTGACTCAGATATTGCAGGCTCTGCACTAGGGGAAGACCCACAGTCATCTATCACGTATTCATCACGACCTATGGGGAAATTCCTCTGCTCCGGGATCCAGTTGAAGAGTAACATTTTTTTCTAAATCCTGAGACCCTACAGCTTGGGGACCCTGTATTTGGGGACCCAGCTGAGGGGCAGGCAGTTCTTCCCTGTTCAAAATATTTGCCAAGTGCCCTAACATTCCTTTCCCGGGGTACCCCTCCTCTTTTTCGGACTCCTCATCACTGTCTTGCCTACCCTGGCTAACTGGATGTGTACCAGAACCCTGTCCTCTGTTCAGTCGATCACTTCTCCTTGACCTATGGGGCTATCGTGGGCTTATGTTTTCTCTCTCAGGGCAGCGCACTAACTGACCTATTGGCAGGAGTTGGTTTCTATGTAGATTCTTTGTGGGCCCATTTCCCTTTTCAGGCCTCACTCGATAGACAGAGAGTCCTTGTAGCTTCTCTACTACCGCATAAAGCTCAGTTTTCCAGCGATTTGCTATTTTGTGTTTTCCTGGTATCCCCAGATTCCGGATAAGGACTCTGTCCTGCAGTTGTAGCTCTTGCCCGTGTACTCTTTTATCGTAACGGCTTTTGTTTCCATGATTATTTGTGTCAGCTACAGAAGTGGCTAGCTTGTACGCTTCTCGTAACTGGTCTCTGAGTTTCTGTACATATTGCATGTACGTGGTTGGGGATGTGCCATCTCCCGACACTCCATAACATAGGTAAATGGGCAATTAGGCTTTCCATCCAAACATTAGGTAATAGGGTGAATACCCAGTGGATTAATTCTTGGTGCAGTTATAATCATGCACTATGTGGTGTACATGCTGACTCCATCTTTCCTTTCCTTGATTATTTATGGTACCCATCATGTGTAATAGGGTCCTATTGAATCTCTCAGGTTGCGGATCTCATTGTGGGTGGTAAGGCGTGGTTCTGGTTTTTTTTTTATCCCACCGATGCACAGTAATTCCTTGATAAGTCGGCTTTAACGTCCTGTCCTTCGTCGGAGTGTATCCTGGCTGGCAATCCATAATGGATGAAATACTTGTCCCATAACACTTTGACGACTGTTGCAGCTCGTCAGCTCGCACTAAAATATTACTGGTGTTCTTGCTATCTGACTCTAATTTATTTTATTTATAAAATATTTTATCAGGAAGTAATACATTGAGAGTTACCTGTCGTTTTCAAGTATGTCCTGGGCATAGAGTTAAGATGACAAATAATACATGGTTACAAATACAGTTGCATAAGTGAACAGGGTATACATTATATACAAGACATTGCATGCACAGTTAATGATGATATATATTATAGGCGTATGTAACAGTTACAGACCAGATTAAAATGTGAGACAGCCTTAATTTTGAAAGAACTTAAACTGGTGGTGGATGTGAGAGGTAGGTTTTTCCAGTTTTGGGGTGCACGATAAGAGAAGAAGGAGCGGCCGGATACTTTGATTCATATGGGCTTCTGGATTCAGAAATCATGCCAGCTCTCATTAGTTCCTGGAGGTGTCTCCTCACAGCCTCCACAACAGCCGGGGTCAATCTCCGTGACCTTTCTCTAAAAGGGCGAGCATCATGAAGACGAATCTGGTATTCCACTCCATGGACTTGTCCTACATCCCATTCTTGAGTGGAGAAAACCTCTGGCCTACTATAGTATCTGTTTTTCCTTTCTGTATGGACAGCACTCTGGCCTTTACTAATAGTCCCCCAGGAAATTGTCCGTGGGCAGGGTCTTCTATAATTACGTTGGAACCTTTTACTTCTTGAAGGAGGGTCACCTTCCCTTCAATTTGACATACATGGTGGGGAGGCACTTTTTTTGACCGCAGACCAGCTCAATAGATGCCATCACTTGGGCAGAAGGGCCAAGAATCCCAATTGGCCGATTGGGGTACCCGCAGATGCTCGTGGGTCTGTTAGTCACGGAGCTTCTCTTCACGTGGGGCCTGGCATGCTCACTTACCAGGTCCTCTGTCGTTTCCCTGCTTCTTGAAGGCTTCTCTTGCCTTTGGTGCCTTGCAGTAAGCAGCCCGATATCCATGATCCCCACACTAGAAACAACCCATACCCCGATTTCTAGGGAACCGCTCCCAGTCATAGATCCGGAGCGTATCCGGAAAAGTATCCGCTGAGGCCTTCTTTTTGGGTGACACAGCCATCAATGTGTTCATTTGTGCTGTTAGCTCTTGAATTTGTTTTCTAAGCTCTGCGTGCTAGCACCGTTCTCCTCACAGCCTCCTGCACGGGCGACAGCTACCCTGGCTTGGATAGTTGTAGTTCTAAGTGCCGCCCAGATAAGCTGTTCAAACGTAGGAGGATCCTCTTTCCTGTCTCTAATCCGTAGTCGTATCACTGTTAAATCGTCCAAAAATGCTCCCCGATCAACTTGTTCTAGTCTCTCCTTGTCGGCCTGACCAGCTTCAATTATTCCCCTTAATATCACGCGTATAGTAGCTTCTCTATTTATGTAAGTACTCAGAGAACTTTTCCCCATCCTGTTGTAGAGAATTCCTAAACTTATAGTACAGATCATCAACACTCTCCGTGTCCCATAAGTACTTTCCCGTACATCCAGATAATTGGTTACTGTCGCCTCTGAGGATCGCACGCGTAATGCTTAGCCTCTCAGACTCTCTGTAATCCTTTTTCGCTTCTCCCCATCAGAACACAGCCAGTCACGCACCATTTGGGTAGCAGTGTCCATACAATTTTCAAAATCATCCTCCCGTACAGGGATAGGCTTCCCCCCGGAGAATGTCCTTAATCATTGGTTGGGGCTATTCTCACTGATGGGTTTCATGACTTGTCTAGTACTTGTCCCACCGCTTGTAATAGGGCCTTGGAGGAAGGGGCAGAAATTATGTTCAAGGGTTTTGGGATGACTGCACCCATCTCACTCACAAGTTCGTCTAGAGCAGGGGTGGGGAACCTTTTTTCTGCCAAGGGCCATTTTGATATTTATAAAATCATTCGAGGGCCATACAAAATTATCAACTTAAAAATTAGCCTGCTGTATTTGGTCAAACATTTAATGAACTCACTGCTAATGTGATGGCTGGAACTGCTTCTCTTTGGGTGACTGACTGACTCTTGGGTGGTGGGTGACTATGACTGACTGCGGGTTGGTGTCTGTGCGCACACACACACGCACACAAATCGGGCAGGGGGGAGGGAAATCAGACTCTCAGACCCACTCTCTCTCTCTCAGACTCACTCTCTCTCAGACTCTCAGACCCACTCTCTCTCTCAGACTCACTCTCTCTCTCTCAGACTCTCAGACCCACTCTCTCTCTCTCTCTCTCTCTCTCAGACCCACTTTCTCTCTCTCTCAGACCCACTCTCTCTCTCAGACCCACTCTCTCTCTCTCTCTCTCAGACCCACTCTCTCTCTCTCAGACCCACTCTCTCTCTCTCAGACCCACTCTCTCTCTCTCAGACCCACTCTCTCTCTCTCAGACCCACTCTCTCTCTCTCTCAGACCCACTCTCTCTCTCTCTCAGACCCACTCTCTCTCTCAGACCCACTCTCTCTCTCAGACCCACTCTCTCTCTCAGACCCACTCTCTCTCTCAGACCCACTCTCTCTCTCAGACCCACTCTCTCTCTCAGACCCACTCTCTCTCAGACTCTCTCAGACTCTCAGACCCACTCTCTCTCTCAGACTCTCAGACCCACTCTCTCTCTCTCAGACTCTCAGACCCACTCTCTCTCTCAGACTCTCAGACCCACTCTCTCTCTCTCAGACTCTCAGACCCACTCTCTCTCTCTCAGACCCACTCTCTCTCTCAGACCCACTCTTTCTCTCAGACCTACTCTCTCTCTCAGACCCACTCTCTCTCTCAGACCCACTCTCTCTCTCAGACTCTCAGACCCACTCTCTCAGACTCTCAGACTCACAGACTCTCTCTCTCTCTCTGACACACTCTCTCTCTCTCTGACACACTCTCTCTCTCTGACACACTCTCTCTCTCTCTGACACACTCTCTCTCTCTGACACACTCTCTCTCTCTGACACACTCTCTCTCTCTCTGACACACTCTCTCTCTCTGACACACTCTCTCTCTCTGACACACTCTCTCTCTCTGACACTCTCTCTCTCTGACACTCTCTCTCTCTGACACTCTCTCTCTCTGACACACTCTCTCTCTGACACACTCTCTCTCTCTGACACACTCTCTCGCTCTCTCTCTGACACACTCTCTCACTCTCTCTCAGACACACTCTCTCACTCTCTCTCAGACACACTCTCTCACTCTCTCTGACACACACTCTCACACACTCTCTGACACACACTCTCACACACTCTCTCAGACACACACACACTCTCTCAGACACACACACACTCTCTCAGACACACACACACTCTCTCAGGCACACACACACTCTCTCAGGCACACACTCTCACTCTCTCAGACACACACACACACACTCTCTCTCAGACACACACAGGGGGAGGGAAATCTGATCGGGGGGGGGGGATCGGAGCAGGTGCCCTCCGCAACTGCTGCTCGGTGTGGGGAGAAGGAGGACCATGTAAGTGCGCAAGGGGGGGGGGGATCAGAGCAGGTGCCCTCCTCCGCAACTGCTACCCGGTGTGGGGAGGAGGGCCGTGTAAGTGCACGGGGGGGGGCGGAGAGGGGGAATCGGAGCAAGTACCCTCCACAACTGCTGCCCAGTGTGGGGAGGAGGAGAGGCGGTAGTGAGGTGTCTGTCCCACCGCAGACTCGTTCTATCCCCCAAGCCTCTTATACCCCCTGCCCCCCGCACATCCCCCCATCCCACACTCCTCTTATACCCTCTCCCCCACTCCTCTTATACCCTCTCCCCCCGGAGCGCTGCTTACCCATGCCGCCCTGGTGATACTCAGGTCCTTAATCACCTCAGGCGGCTGCTGCCACACACAGACAGCGACACACAAACACAGTGACCGTGACACAGACAGTGACACACACACACAGTGAAAGTGAGATACACACACACACACACACACAGAGACCGTGAGACACACAGAGACCGTGAGACACACAGAGACACAAACACAGAGACCGTGACACACACACACACACACAGAGACAGTGACACACACACACAGAGACAGTGACACACACACACACACAGAGACAGTGACACACACACAGAGACAGTGACACACACACACACATACACAGAGAGACAGTGACACACACACACACACACACACACAGAGACAGTGACACACACACACACACAGAGACAGTGACACACACACAGAGACAGTGACACACACACACACATACACAGAGAGACAGTGACACACACACACACACACACACACAGAGACAGTGACACACACACACACAGAGACAGTGACACACACACACACACACACACAGAGACAGTGACACACACACACACACACACACACACACACAGAGACAGTGACACACACACAGAGAGACAGTGACACACACACACACACACAGAGAGACAGTGACACACACACACACACACACACACAGAGACAGTGACACACACATACAGAGAGACAGTGACACACACACACACACAGAGACAGTGACACACATACACACACAGAGACAGTGACACACACACACACACACAGTGACATTGACACACACACACACACACACACACACACACAGTGACATTGACACACACACACACACACAGTGACATTGACACACACACACACACACACAGTGACATTGACACACACACACACACACACACACAGTGACATTGAGACACACACACACACAGTGACATTGACATTTACACACACACACACACACACACACACACACAGTGACATTGACATTTACACACACACACACACACACACACACACACACACACACACACACACACACACACACACACACACACACACACACACACACACACACACACAATGACAGAGACAGACACACACACAATGACACACACAGTGACACACACACACAATAAGCCCACCTCTGCAAACACACAAAAATAAGGCCTCTCTCCCCTTGGGGTGGGTAAGGTGCCTGGGAGGGGGTATAAGGGGCATGTGGGTTACCTGGGGCCCGTGGATGGGCTGCTGGAGCTGCCTAGGTAGCCAGTGCAGCTGAGAGACTGGCAGGCCCACAGAGCCTAAAGGGAGGGGCGGAGCCTAAGGAGCCCGGCATTACTGGAGAAGAGAAGGGAAGGGGCAGTGCTGTAGGAAGAGGCGGGCCAAAAAAAAAATTGGCAGAGTGACAGCACAGGCAGCCAATCAGGAAAGGGGGAGATATCCCTGCGCTTGTGTCCCACTTATGGTGAAAATCTCAGCAGCGCCTCTAATGTAACCCCTCTTTATTTTACCTCAGATTATATGACCTATCACTGAGGTGGGAGCCTCTATGGGTTACTCTTTAATTCTTATAGTGTGTGCTACATGTTGTGTGAGACTGTGTTAGAAGTGCTAAACAACCTTCCGCTACATTGATTGTGGTGAGAAGATGGCTTCGTCTCTCTTAGTAGGTAAACAAATACAAAAAATGAAAGCGACACAGCACAGGTCCTGTTTTCTGACTTCAGTTCCCGGAAGGGTCCACAATGCATTGCAATGTATATATATATATATATATATATATAGACAAAAAAAGAGAGAGAGCGCACGCCCCATAGCATAATACTGCATAAAATTTATTAAAACAAGGAAGGGGATGGGAAATGGGGGGGGGTAGGAATCGCACTCACAAGATGCAAATGGTTAAAAGGCAATTTGTGATTATATCACCACCATCCGGTTCTGGATACTGCAACACGTCTCCGTGGACTCCTTCAGGGCTGCCAGACACGATCACCAGGGACCAGATGTTAAAGGCTCCGTTCGCTGTCTGTATAGAGTCCAAAATTCCAGCTCACACTTCCAATGGCCGCAGATCGGATTCCCGCGCTTGGTGTAGGCTGCTGCGCGTGCGCGGCGTTGTCGTGATGACGTAATCGCGCTCTCAGTACCCTAACGCGTTTCGTCACCTGACCGGTAACTTTCTCAAAGGGCTGATGTAGAAAGTAATCAAGTCCTGCCCTTAAATAACCAGTCCGTTGCCAGGCAACCCGTGATCGGGTGATTAATACAACCTGTGGTGGTATTAAATGAAGCTAATACAAAACATATATGCTAATTATATAAAGGACTAGTTTTCTAAGGGCTGATAGGGA
Organism: Ascaphus truei; assembly: GCF_040206685.1. Taxonomy (NCBI): domain Eukaryota; kingdom Metazoa; phylum Chordata; class Amphibia; order Anura; family Ascaphidae; genus Ascaphus; species Ascaphus truei. Next base: position 70,506,238 of record NC_134490.1, on the reverse strand, counting down.
CTAATGCACTTCAGGAATGAGCATAAAATAATTACAAATGTGCAATTACAACACAATAATATACAATAATGAACAATAATATGGGAACAGAAAGGATATCATGACATTATTTTTTAACACTAACAATAAAATTCAAATATTTTGACATCATATATATTCATCAATCATTGTACTGCAATGTATATTTCCAAACATTATTCTCAAAATATATTTGATGGTTTCCCATTAGGAAAATCCACAAGATAAATGTTTCACAAGATGTATTCAAAATTTATTTTTCACACTCTCCATAGGTGTGAATAACTATACCATACATTGCACTACATGATCAACATATAAAAGCAAGATTACATTAATTAAAACAATAAATTCAGATCTAACTGATCTACATCATAAACAGAACAAAATTACCCATATATTCCAATTCCATATCCATATATACATAGAGGAGGATTTAAGACCCATAGTCTATATAAGGCATGAATGTATATAGAGAAAAAATTGATGTATATTAAAAAGTGATATATTCCCTTTTGGGTTAATAAATTATATCTGTATATCCCTTATATATCTCTGTATACTAAAAATACAAACATATTATAGTTGTTCCTTAGTATTCAATTTATTACACTTAGTGCCTCAAATACTATAGGATATAGAAATTGGATTAACTAATTTCCACAGAGACAGGGAAAGAATGACCTTTAATAGTCACAATTAAACCCCTGTAAAAATACAATAGGTTGATAGAGAGCTGAAGAGAGGGAGGACAAGGTTTGGATATTAATAATTGTGGACTAAATTTATGTATAGTGCATAGGAACTCCTACTATAAAGAATATTCTATATAAACAAATATATATAAAATTTATATTTTAGTTGGGAAAACTAAATTAAAAATTAAAAATAGAAAATATAAATATGAAAATGAAATGAAGAATGGGGAAAAATAATTTTAAACGCCTCTTCAAATATAATAGGAAGTGAATAAAAAGATAAGAATGAATAGATGGGTATTGTGAAAAAATGAGGGATGATGAAGGGATGGGAAGGAGGGCTCAGGGGAGGGAAATGTGGGAATGGGAAGGGAGGGAAGGAAAGTGAACTACCAGGACCCAAAATGTATGTCAATCATGGGCCTGGAGTTCATCTCTCCCTGTGCTCTGGGGGGCGATCGATACAAGATCTTGTGCAGACAGGAGACTTATTGGATCCACCAGTTGGGGACTCTCACCCCTGGTGGACTCAATGAGTGTCTGGATGCCAGTACACTGGTTTGATCTCCTGACCTCTTGGACTCTCCTCGCTCTCCTCATAGGAACCTAGGTATGGTTCCCACCTGCGGTCCTCTTTTTTCCACACTCCTCAATAGTTCACTTTCCTTCCCTCCCTTCCCATTCCCACATTTCCCTCCCCTGAGCCCTCCTTCCCATCCCTTCATCATCCCTCATTTTTTCACAATACCCATCTATTCATTCTTATCTTTTTATTCACTTCCTATTATATTTGAAGAGGCGTTTAAAATTATTTTTCCCCATTCTTCATTTCATTTTCATATTTATATTTTCTATTTTTAATTTTTAATTTAGTTTTCCCAACTAAAATATAAATTTTATATATATTTGTTTATATAGAATATTCTTTATAGTAGGAGTTCCTATGCACTATACATAAATTTAGTCCACAATTATTAATATCCAAACCTTGTCCTCCCTCTCTTCAGCTCTCTATCAACCTATTGTATTTTTACAGGGGTTTAATTGTGACTATTAAAGGTCATTCTTTCCCTGTCTCTGTGGAAATTAGTTAATCCAATTTCTATATCCTATAGTATTTGAGGCACTAAGTGTAATAAATTGAATACTAAGGAACAAATATAATATGTTTGTATTTTTAGTATACAGAGATATATAAGGGATATACAGATATAATCTATTAACCCAAAAGGGAATATATCACTTTTTAATATACATCAATTTTTTCTCTATATACATTCATGCCTTATATAGACTATGGGTCTTAAATCCTCCTCTATATATATATGGATATGGAATTGGAATATATGGGTAATTTTGTTCTGTTTATGATGTAGATCAGTTAGATCTGAATTTATTGTTTTAATTAATGTAATCTTGCTTTTATATGTTGATCATGTAGTGCAATGTATGGTATAGTTATTCACACCTATGGAGAGTGTGAAAAATAAATTTTTAATACATCTTGTGAAACATTTATCTTGTGGATTTTCCTAATGGGAAACCATCAAATATATTTTGAGAATAATGTTTGGAAATATACATTGCAGTACAATGATTGATGAATATATATGATGTCAAAATATTTGAATTTTATTGTTAGTGTTAAAAAATAATGTCATGATATCCTTTCTGTTCCCATATTATTGTTCATTATTGTATATTATTGTGTTGTAATTGCACATTTGTAATTATTTTATGCTCATTCCTGAAGTGCATTAGTCCCTATCAGCCCTTAGAAAACTAGTCCTTTATATAATTAGCATATATGTTTTGTATTAGCTTCATTTAATACCACCACAGGTTGTATTAATCACCCGATCACGGGTTGCCTGGCAACGGACTGGTTATTTAAGGGCAGGACTTGATTACTTTCTACATCAGCCCTTTGAGAAAGTTACCGGTCAGGTGACGAAACGCGTTAGGGTACTGAGAGCGCGATTACGTCATCACGACGACGCCGCGCACGCGCAGCAGCCTACACCAAGCGCGGGAATCCGATCTGCGGCCATTGGAAGTGTGAGCTGGAATTTTGGACTCTATACAGACAGCGAACGGAGCCTTTAACATCTGGTCCCTGGTGATCGTGTCTGGCAGCCCTGAAGGAGTCCACGGAGACGTGTTGCAGTATCCAGAACCGGATGGTGGTGATATAATCACAAATTGCCTTTTAACCATTTGCATCTTGTGAGTGCGATTCCTACCCCCCCCCATTTCCCATCCCCTTCCTTGTTTTAATAAATTTTATGCAGTATTATGCTATGGGGCGTGCGCTCTCTCTCTTTTTTTGTCTGTAGATATCTGTGGAGTTGGTTTACCCTGTGTGAGAGCAGCCTAAAGACCCCTTTCAACATCAGACATCCTATCATCATGGACTAATTATGGAAGGACTGGTTGGAGTTTTTTGATTTTTGTGTCTTTCTTTTTCTCTTTTTTGAGCACGTTCATGCACTGTTTTGTATACTTTTATTGGTTGTGTTGTATCCATATGCACTAAGGTCACATTAGTTAATTGAGATATTAACCCTTTCATACATCATTCACTTTACACAACTTTTTATTCATTAACTATAGTCATATTTAATTTATTACATCACTAATATATTTTTATTTTTTGGCGCCACACTTTTTTGTTTTTTATATATATATATATATATATATATATATATATATATATATATATATATATATATTTAAATTATACCAACAGTGCGAATGCTGCGCAAACATATAATAACTTTTATCTCTGTCCAGCCTCTCAATCATGGGGTACTGGCCTGTAGATCCTGGTGTGCTAGCACAATCGTTGGAGCACATAAACTGTGTGTGTGTTGCAGGCCTGGTGCTTCACAAAGATCAAACTGTGATGACAATATAACTGCAGCTTATATTCTTTGTGGGTTAGCTCACCCACTCCAACCTGGTGTAATTCCTGCACAGCTTGGCTCCCTAATCTCACTCTGTAGTAGCCTCTGTCTGCCTGCTTCCCTCTGCACTGTCAGGTCCTGGTCTCTGCTGGGCCCTGATGCATGGACTGGTCCAGTGGGGCAACTCTCTCTTAGGGGTCCTACATGGACTCTCTGTGCAGGATGGGCCTGCACACCCTCACTCCCTCAGCTCCCTTTCCAACTGTCACCAACTGTCATTCCACTGGCTAATCACAGGCACATGGTCCAGTGGAATGCAATTTTGTGTCCTGTGTTGATAGCAGACACAGGGGGTTACAGGGCATCAGGGACACGTAATGTTGCTTTGCAATGCATTGCGGACCCTTCCGGAATTGAAGTCAGAAAACAGGACCTGTGCTGTTTCGCTTTCATTTTTTGTATTTGTTTACCTACTAAGCGTGACGAAGCCATCTTCTCACCACAATCAATGTAGTGGATGGTTGTTTAGCACTTCTAACACCACTGCAAATGTTTCTTTTTATTGTCAGTATCCAGATCAATCCAATTGACGGTATATGTGGAGACCATTTAAAGATATTGTACCGAAAAATAGCAAGGCAGAAATTTCATGCTTGTGTGTATGTTGTGTCAAACGAGGACAATATTATTAGCACAGTCAGGTACGAATTTTCCCTGAGCCGTACAGAAAGTAAGCCGTCCCAGTATATTTTTGGCAGCAACTTAGAAGCAGTAATCATTATCAGACAAGGTACTGCAAATAAATACTTACACTTTCATGGTAAAGAGTGGGAATTTAATAAGGTTTTTTTAAGCTAAACTGTTACTGCGGATCTTCTGCACACACTAATTGTCCTTTATACACTAGATCAGGGCGGCTCAACTCCAGTCCTCAAGCTCCCCCCCCCCCCCCCCAAAGGTCAGCTTTTCAGGATATCCCAGCTTCAGCATACCAAACTCTGAGCCACCTCCAACTGTGCTGAAGCAGGGATATCCTGAAAACCTGACCTGTTGGGGGGGGGGGGGTTAAGGACTGGAGTCGAGCACCCCTGATCTAGATGCATTAATTGTTCACAGTCTAAAATAATTGGTTGCTGATGTCTATGATGGAAAAATACCAGAACTTTATTTCACCGAGTCTTATATCTGCCAAAGTCTCTCTCAAGGAAAATATAAATAAGAATGAAATTAAGATTTGACATGAACACTATTTTGATTGCATGCAGAGTTCTCCGCTTTCCTGGCCTGCATTTGTAAGGGATTGGTCATATTCAGCATTTTTAAAGCTCCAAAGCATGAGTTCTGTTGATGAACCACAGGCTCTACATGGTAGGTTTTGGCTGCAAGATATACAAATTAAAATCAGAGGAAAATAAGTAAGCATGGACTAAAAATAAATGGTATAAACCCTGAGCTTGTCATATTGAAGGTATTAAAGTGGGAGGAGTTCATGCTGTCCATGGTTTTTTGTTGCATTTTTTTTTAACCTCACTTTAGGGGATATCTTCTTGCCTTCTCCAACACTTTTTATTATTAAAAACTGCAGCTCTATTCGGGAGATATAATTATTACGTGTCAGAGAGGTCAAAATGTAGCTCTACCCAGAGCCCAGTGACATCTGAAGTTACCATGGTAACCTGAGAAGCTATAGATGTAGAAAATCATGAGTTTTAAGACCTATTGATTATTGTTAAGGAGCGGGGCATGCGAATACATGCCCGTAATCATAAATCTAGATGGTGCGGCAGATAAAAACCACTGGGCCCGATCTCCTACCTGCTGTAATACCCCTGACCCTATTTAATCCTTGGCTCATCACTACGGGTCCCCCATACTCTTGAGGATGGTTGAGAAACTCGGCACTAAGTGAACAAAGTTCCTTAGGTTGACGTTTGTGGGATCTTCTTGGTTTCACCAATTGTTTATTACTGCTTTAAATATTACTGGGTATGTTATTTTATTACTTTCTGCTATGTTCATTGTGGCGAAAATGGGGGTAATCAGCGCATTAATAAAGGCAGTGGGCTCAGCGGGTTACCCCTATTTCGCGTTGGGGATGAAGGGGTTAATTCTATATGCATGGCTGTCCCCATTTTGCAGGCTAATCTCTACCTGCAGTGAAGTGCCTTTCTGTTACTGTTTTAAAATGTACCGGCAGGATGCTATTTTTTTGTCTGCCTGCCTTTGTGAAGCAGTAGGAACAAATGTTATGCATACAGGAGCCCCCTGTTGGGATGAAAGACCCCAGATTCGTAAAGTGTCACTTAATCAGGATGTTTCTGAGTAGCAGATCCTGTTACTCCTCCTGGATATTTCACACCTCGGGACCCAAACTTCAGACATTGCGTCCCCAGAAATGAGTGGGCCCTTTTTACTTAGCAGTGCTACCAAGCTGCTCACTGAGCATGCTCAGAGTTACCTGAGCTGGCTGTAGGATTTGCCCCTGTGACATGGCAGGTTCTGATAGGATCAAGATAATTCGTTGCCAATGGGATGAGGCTAATGTAAACCCCACAGGCCCTTATCCTTAAAAAGGCCTGTACCCCTCATTCCTGTGTTGTTGCTGTAACCTGATTTCTTCAAGTGGATAAGACCTAAGTACAGCGGCTACGATTCCAGAACGCAAGGGGTTAAAAACATCGCAACAAGGAAACTTGCCCTGCTTCAGGATTTCGTTAGCCCTGGGTATCCAGCAAATCCCAGAGAACCAGAAAGGACTTTGCACATTCACAGAAGGATTGGACTGGGGCTATGTATTTGGCAGTTTGCAAATGGACTACATTTTAAAGGACAATCTTCTGCTGCTTTGGCACCTTTCTGGACATTATCCTCTGTTTCTCTACCCGTGAGTGTAATTATTAAGTTTATTCTGCAGTTGTCGTGTGTTTGCCTATCAAGGGAATAAATCTCAGTTTATTTTGCTCAACCTGTTCTGCTCAATCAGGACCCACAAAATATAAATGTGTTATTAAGCGCGTCCCCGTGACAGGCGTTTAAAACTGGTGGCAGCTGGTGAGATACTGATTGAGCCTATATTGCAGTGTTCTGTAATATAGTGAGGACCTTGTAGATTGCAAGCTCCTCAGACAAGTGGCAACTTACACACACTTCCAAAGAAGCACGAGATAATTCACTGGTCTCTGGACCTATACCCCAGTGGCACCATGAGTCCACGCTCAGGAAGGTTTTGTACCTGGAACCGGGCGCAGATAGTGGAGAGATGTGTGGGGTACGGGTTCACAACAGACGGTCGTTCCAAGAGTCAGCTAGAGGAGGATTTAGAAGAATATGAGGACAGGATGGCCCCGCCAGCAGACAGTACTCAGCCCGGAGCGAAGGATGTCAGTGACCGCCTGGAAGAGGGTGGCGTTGTGCCAGGGGGTGCAGATGGATCAGTCGCTGCGGCGGCCGGACTTGCTACCTCTGGACTCATTGCACTCCTCACTGTCTGGGGAGAAGGGCTTAGCTATGAACAGCGACTCGAGCTCCTGTCGACAGCGCTTGGAAGGCCCCCTCACTCCCACCTTGTCAGCGGGGAACAGGACGTTCCCAGAGTAACTGCTGTGGAAGCCGCAGAGCCAGCAAATGAAGATGTAACCAGCAGAGCCTTGGTGAGCCACGCAGCAGTCCCCAGAGAGGCAGCCATTCCGGCTAGGGGGGACCAGTCTGCACCTCAGCGGACTCCCAAACATACAGTGGGCAGTGACACGTCCTATACTGGGGAGTTCAAGCTTGAGAGACGGTGCTATCATTGCCACAAGGTGGGCCACATCCGGCCACATTGCCCGGACCGTGAGCGGTCTGGGGGACCCCATCAGGGGCAACGTTCACAAGCTGCAGGGCCAGTAACCCAGATTGGGCTGGCCCACACAGAGGAACAGAGCACAGCCAGGGATCCACAACCAAGAGGGATGTCCCAGGCAGATGCTGCTTTTGTCACCTCAGAGCCAGCAGCAGTGAGCAGAGGATGTCCAAGTGCATCAGTCGAGATGCAGCCTGCTGATGTCCTGAGCAGGCACCCACGGAGGGTTACCTTTGGTGACCGGCAAGCGGGGAGCTTGCCAGATTTGGGTGCTGCTGTTATTCTGGGGCAGCCAGAAGATTTGCTCCCGGGCACCGGGATGCAAAGAACCATGCCTGATGGAGGGCTGCGGTCCTTACAGGGTGCCCAGATCATTTTGGATGGGGGTGCCAATCATGGCATGAGGGAGGTGGGGGTTTTGTCCAGGGAAACTGCTGAGGTGCGCCTTAGCAATAACCTGGAGCCTGTGATCTGTGTGGTTGCTGCGGAATTGCCTGCTGTTGCGGCGATTCCTAAGAGCCTGTCATCAGGAATCACAGCAGAATCAACCTCTGTCCCCCTGCATTTGGGACCAACGGTTCCAGTGGCCTCTGCGGAGACCAGACAGGTAAGCCAGACTACTGAGTCGCGACCAGTGACTGACTTACTGTTCCCTTTACCTGTTCCTGTTACCCCTGACTTAGAGACTAAGGGTGGGGGGTTAGAATTAGGGACAGCAGATAGGGATGCGGTGAAAGCTGACCCCAGCTTAGAAGGTATGGGACTGCGGGCGTCCGAGTCCTGGGAAAGCGGGGGGTCAGACCACAGGCTGTGGCACCGCGGGCTCTGGGGTAGGGAGCCAGGTTCTACCGGGTTAGCCAGGGGCTGGACAGGTAGAAGACTGTTAGTGGGACCCAGGGAGGGTCGGCAGCAAGTGTTGCAGGTAGCCTTCCCCAGTCCACTAGTGGGGCATCAGGGGGTCACTCACATGAGAACCCAGCTGTTGCAGCCTTACCTCTGGCCGGAGGCAGCAGGGGCAGTGGCAGACTTTGGCCACCCCTGGGACGCCTGCCAGCCAGAGGGTAAAGCGGGTGATTATGTGCAGATGCTCCTGAACCTGTTACCAGGAATGGGGAACATGTTTCAGGAAGTAGCTCAGGCAGTGCCAGGCCTCTTAGGTAGGATATGGTTTCCTAGGGGGGTCCTAGTTGAGCTAGGGGCCCTGGGAGGTAGGCAGGCAGGGGCAGAAGCCGGGGCTAGGGTAGAGCAGCCTAGGGTCCTGTTCTCAGACAAGCTGGGCAGGGCACATAGTACAGATCAGCCTGTGCTCCCAGGTGATCTGCATCCTCTGCATAAGAATATCTATGGAGTATCAGCAGAGGTGGCAGACAGTGTAGAGAGGAAGGCAAAGGGGGAGTCAGTCTTCAGCCTTCAGAATGGCCTCTGTGAGTTTTTCAGGGTGCCATTCAGGATGAGGAATGCTCTGGCTACCTCCCACCGCCTGGTCAGGAGGTCACCAGAGAGCGTGCAGAGGTATGTGGGGACATACAGGGAGAGGATAGTTGGCTTCAGGCAGATCTGTGGTTTGTCTCCAGGACAGGTAGCAGCAGTGCTAGCCAGGGTTAGGGAGACAGGGAGGACCAAAGTCTATCACATCAATATGCTCAAGGAGGACATAGCTCTGCCAGATCTCCTAGGGGAGGCTAGGCAGGGAGGTACCATAGAGCAGGTTGAGATAGGGTCTCAGCTGAGTGTCAGGCAGAGAGCAGATGCCAGGGCTATGCTAGAGCAGTATAGGGCTCTGTTCACGGACAAGCCAGGGAGGACACACATCACTGAGCACCCAGTGCTTACAGGGGATCTGAGACCTCTGCATAAGCACGCTTATAGAGTGTCAGCAGAGGTGAAGGGCAGTATAGAGAGGGAGATGGAGGAGATGCTGGCCCTAGGGGTAATTGTACCATCCCAGAGCCCTTGGGCTTGTCCGGTAGTCCTAGTGCCTAAGAAGGATGGGACCACCCGGTTCTGTGTGGACTACCGGCAGCTCAATGCGGGCATGGTCTCAGATGCCTACCCCATGCCCCGCATGGATGAGTTGCTGGATGAACTCGCGGGGGCAAGGTATCTGACCACCAGGGATCACAGTAAAGGGTACTGGCTGATCCCTTTGACCCAGGAGGCTAGGGAGAAGTCGGCTTTCATCACCCCAAGTGGCCTCTATGAGTTCTTAGTGATGCCATTTGGGATGAGGAATGCACCGGCTACCTTCCAACGCCTGGTCAATCGTTTGCTAGAGGGCATGCAAGGGTTTGCAAGGGCTTATCTGGATGATATTGCTGTGTTCAGTAACTTCTGGGAATCACACTTACTTCATGTAGCTGCGGTGCTAGCCAGGAATAGGGAGGCAGGTCTCACCTTAAAACCCACCAAGTGCTTAGTAGGGATGGCTGAAGTCTTATACCTAGGGCATAGTGTGGGTGGAGGGCTCCTCAAGCCAGAACCAGTTAGGGTAGAGGCAGTAGTGCAGTGGCCCACTCCCAAAACCAAGAAGCAGGGCATGGCGTTTCTAGGCACTGCAGGCTACTATAGGAAGTCTGTTCCCCAGTATAGTGCCATTGCCAAACCCCTGACTGACTTGACCCAGAAGCGACAGTCTGTGCTGGTAGTCTGGTCTCCTGCCTGTGAAGATGCATTTCAGGCTTTGAAGACTGCACTAGCCGGCGCTCCTATACTGGCCACTCCAGATTATTCCAAAAAGTTTCTGGAGCAGACTGATGCCTCAGACTTTGGCATTGGTGCTGTGCTCAGCCAGGTGGGGGAGGAGGTCAGGGAACCTCCAATGATGTTTCTGGGTCGCAAGCGGCTGCCCAGAGAAGGAGCATATGCCACTATTGAGAAGGAGTGTCTGGCCATAGTATGGGCGCTAAAAAAGCTACAGCCCTCTCGGTATGGCAGACACTTCACTGTTATCATTGACCATAACCCCCTAAGTTGGTTGCAGAGGGTGTCGGGAGAGAATGCCAAGCTCTTGCGCTGGAACCTGGCCTTGCAAGAATGTGACTTCACCATTCAGCACAAGAAAGGCAGTGAGCATGGGAACGCTGATGGCCTCTCCCGGCAGGACAATCCCCAAGACCTAATGACGTCAAAAACCCTCAGGTCAGCCCAACCACCAGAGGAGGTGGCCAGGGCAAACCTTGGGCTTTGAGTGGGGGAGATGTGGCGAAAATGGGGGTAATCAGCGCATTAATAAAGGCAGTGGGCTCAGCGGGTTACCCCTATTTCGCGTTGGGGATGAAGGGGTTAATTCTATATGCATGGCTGTCCCCATTTTGCAGGCTAATCTCTACCTGCAGTGAAGTGCCTTTCTGTTACTGTTTTAAAATGTACCGGCAGGATGCTATTTTTTTGTCTGCCTGCCTTTGTGAAGCAGTAGGAACAAATGTTATGCATACAGGAGCCCCCTGTTGGGATGAAAGACCCCAGATTCGTAAAGTGTCACTTAATCAGGATGTTTCTGAGTAGCAGATCCTGTTACTCCTCCTGGATATTTCACACCTCGGGACCCAAACTTCAGACATTGCGTCCCCAGAAATGAGTGGGCCCTTTTTACTTAGCAGTGCTACCAAGCTGCTCACTGAGCATGCTCAGAGTTACCTGAGCTGGCTGTAGGATTTGCCCCTGTGACATGGCAGGTTCTGATAGGATCAAGATAATTCGTTGCCAATGGGATGAGGCTAATGTAAACCCCACAGGCCCTTATCCTTAAAAAGGCCTGTACCCCTCATTCCTGTGTTGTTGCTGTAACCTGATTTCTTCAAGTGGATAAGACCTAAGTACAGCGGCTACGATTCCAGAACGCAAGGGGTTAAAAACATCGCAACAAGGAAACTTGCCCTGCTTCAGGATTTCGTTAGCCCTGGGTATCCAGCAAATCCCAGAGAACCAGAAAGGACTTTGCACATTCACAGAAGGATTGGACTGGGGCTATGTATTTGGCAGTTTGCAAATGGACTACATTTTAAAGGACAATCTTCTGCTGCTTTGGCACCTTTCTGGACATTATCCTCTGTTTCTCTACCCGTGAGTGTAATTATTAAGTTTATTCTGCAGTTGTCGTGTGTTTGCCTATCAAGGGAATAAATCTCAGTTTATTTTGCTCAACCTGTTCTGCTCAATCAGGACCCACAAAATATAAATGTGTTATTAAGCGCGTCCCCGTGACATTCATGGCTAGAGGCTCCACCAAAAGACGTCACTACTGTATCAGAAGAATCAAACTTTTGATCTGGCTGTAGAGCCACTCTCCTCAATGACAGACATTTTCCTTACCACTTAGTTACTGGTGTTACCTCATCGAAGGCCCAATCAATCCCACTCCTTGTATTACCTCTCTGAGGAATAGTTTTCTTTTACAGACACTCATTTTGTAACCTAATCTCTGGTAGATGTAAATACCTTGTTTTAAGCATCAGCAGACCACAGGAACATGCTCAAAACATTGCAAGTTAAAATGTTCTTTGAACTGCACATTCACTGTATCTTATTATTGGTAGAAGATTCATTTGACACAAATATATTTTCCAGGTACATGTGTTTTTACAAGAGTAGTAAAATAAAATGTGGAACGTTGCATTTGCCCGTGGCTGGCTTCACAATGTCTTCCTTTTTGTTCACCGCAAAAACGCTCAATTAAAGGGGCAAAACATGTGGAATTGTAAAAAAAAATTTTTTTAAATCAACCAGTTCTGTAGTATTGGATAATGGTGATTTTTAAAAAAAATTAAACTCTTAATGCCATTTTTAATGAGTTTTTTTTTAAAATATACTGATCATCCTTTGCTTTACTCAGCAGATTTTAGGACACTTCCCCCAGCAGTGCAAGATCTTTGTAACGGTTTCCTGTTTGTGACAATTTGTTGCCAATGTTACCAGCAGTTTAAGCTGTAAACTGTAACACTAGATAATGTTACTTTAGTACTATCAGGATACATTGTAGCTGCTGAGTTACACTGATTGAAGGATTGATTGAATTGAAAGGCGGCCATTATGTTAGACACACAATCAGGATTGTGACTGATTTATAACAGGAGCACCAAACGCTTGCCAGTTTAGGTAAGAATGTAGAATTGTATATATTGTAACATACTTTAGATATACAAAAATAAAAGGTGGGGAATGTAGTATTTTGCTGCTTTAAAGTCCCTGCTCCAGTAGACGCAAGTTTGGGAAGATGAGAGAGAGATAAACGCAGATAACATCACTGGAAGAAAGGCAGACCCCTTGATAAGTGTTACAGGTCCTTCTTGTGTGGCATAAAAATGTTATCGCATGTAAGTACAGTATTTAGACATACAAAAAAAAATTCGCAATTGTAAATAAACAACATAAAAGAGAAAATCGATTTTTTTTTATACTTTTGAATGAGTTCACCATTAAAATAGTGGAGCAAATAAAATAATACTGACTGGCACATTTCGGTTTAGGATTTTACTTTTACTGTTCACTAAATTCCAAACAAACCTGCTGCTGAGATCATTAAGACGATTACCTCATGCTGTCTGAGTGGCTGTCAGAGATAAATTCACATTAATACCCAGAACGATGAAGGCACACCAGAACGGTGATGGGTGAAGGCACACCAGAACGGTGATGGGTGAAGGCACACCAGAACGGTGAAGGCCCAGCAGAACGATGAAGGCACACCAGAACGGTGATGGGTGAAGGCCCAGCAGAACGGTGAAGGCCCAGCAGAACGGTGAAGGCCCAGCAGAACGGTGAAGGCCCAGCAGAACGGTGAAGGGTGAAGGCCCAGCAGAACGGTGAAGGCCCGGCAGAACGGTGAAGGCCCGGCAGAACGGTGAAGGCCCGGCAGAACGGTGAAGGCCCGGCAGAACGGTGAAGGCCCATCAGAACGGTGAAGGCCCAGCAGAACGGTGAAGGGTGAAGGCCCAGCAGAACGGTGAAGGCCCGTCAGAACGGTGAAGGCCCGGCAGAACGGTGAAGGCCCGGCAGAACGGTGAAGGCCCGGCAGAACGGTGAAGGCCCGGCAGAACGGTGAAGGCCCAGTAGACTGACATTCCTTATCCAACTGTTTACTTGCCGGTCTTGAAGAGCCCAAATGATCTAATTTCTATGATAAAGCAGCAGTCCAAGCTGCCGTTTTTAAACATTTTATTTTTATCCCCTTTAATATGTGCATCAGTACAATCAGCACAATGATAAGTAATTACCTACATTGCCCATCGATCCATTCTCCTGTGATTGGTGAAAATTCGGCTCGGGGGTTCACTAAATGGCTGAGTATTGACTCAGTATTTTGTGACTTTGTAAATGGTTGCAATAGAAAAAAAAGGCTTGTTGCATTATAATACATTACAAATGTCATTCAGAGTTTAAAAAAAAATGCTACAAGTATTTTTTCATAGAACAGAACTGATTTATTAAAAACACACACACATAGGATATTGCTTGGTCTGCAGCTTTAACGGGGTACTACTAAAAGTAACCATTGGATATTTTGGGAAAGTAACATTTTCAGTGATTCTTTATATAGTCTAATTGTATACATAAAAAATGTATTATACAAATAGGTGCCCAAACGCTTACAACACATAGAAACTTTTCAGCTATCACACCTTCTGTAAACAAAAGGAAATACGTTTATAATCTCATGCTAGTTAAAGCATGTTTACATTAATTAAGTGCATGATCTAGATCAGAGGTGCTCACCTCCGTCCTCAAAACCCAGACCCACCACCCCCCCAAACAGGTCAGTGTCTCAGGATATCCCAGATTCAGCACAGGTGGCTCTGATTGAAGCAAGCGCTTTGACTGAGCCACTGATTGAGCCACCTGTGCTGAAGCAAGGATATCCTTAAAACCTGACCTATTGGGGGATCTTGAGGTCTGGAGTTGAGCCCCCCTGATCTAGATAATGTATGATAATATAAATACATTGTTAAACTAATGTATTTCCAAAATTATTTCTCAAACTGACATGAGCAAATTGAATCAGCCCAGCCCAAATTAAATCTATGTGCTAACATAAATACCCAAGACGCTTCTCAAAGCAAAAATTAAGTGTGTTGTCTTTGTTTCGGAAGTCCAGGTCATATATGTATCAATCTCATAAGAGAAAGCTGCCTAGCTTTATAAATTGACCCAATTGTGGGCATTTGTCAAAGGCTTTAGGATTACATACTGTACTAAATAGAAAATAAATGTCAATTGCTTTTATCTATATAAAGCATTTATCAAACGATTAGTCTGGTTTAAAAGTATCAGGTGCCACGTACATTCCTATGAGTAAGTAAAAGGCGGTGTCTATAAAGGTAGGTCAATATTACAGATCATAACAGGGCCTAAAGCTACGGCCCAGTGGTCACGGCTGCGCGTGTGCCGGAGCATCTGGCAGCGCGTGCGCATAAAAGCCGCACTGTGCGGTCTAGGAGGCGCGATGGGGTGTGCGGCCATGATGGGTGGGAGGCGCGGCCATGACGTCAAAGCACAGCACAAAGCAGCATGCCATTGGACTACACTACCTGCACTCCCATTGGTCTACACTATCTGCCCTTCTATTGGCTGCCCGCCGACCATGTGATCACGGCAAGAAAAGACAACATTCTTGTCTTCCCTGCAGCGGACGCCCACACACTCACGACGACTGGGGCCTTCCCCATAGAGGGCTGTGGTGTGTGGCGCGCACTCTGTGGCCTAAGAAAAGAGCAACACTGGCTTCCTGAGATTGTGAGCTATGCAGAATGACCACTGGATTGCAAGGTTAGCAGTGCTGAAGTGCATTAGTGGGTAATCCCACCTAAATAGATGGCCTTTTTTTCTCTTCTGCCTGGCAAACTAATGGTTTCTGCTAATAGTAATCTTCCCTCCGTGGATTGGAAAATTGTAAACTTTGGCTTTTCCAGAGCCGTTACTAGACACTGGCAGAGATTATACTTTCCTCTCCAAGTTTCAAGTGAGAGTTTCATATTAACTGAAGTCATATGTTATGAAATCGTAAAATCGCATACTAACGATTCAAAAGAAGTATATTTTACAGTTCCCGGCAGGCTGGAGAGCAAGGTATTCAAACTTTTTTGGCTAGTAAAACGGTGATTGTTGAGTAAGACCATTGGTACAAGCCATTTAAAGATAATGATTCTACCTTTGAACCTTTGGGTGGACATAGCAAAATGTATTTGAAGCTGTTGAGAGGATTTATGGAGCTGTGTCTTTACTGTTAAGTGATTGGGTTGTATCTTTAAGAGGATGACGACGGAATCCCAGTCAATTCCGCCTTCTCCACTGGCTTCGTGCCACTCTTTAGTCCAATTGACACCATGTGTGGTCATCTTTCCTTGTCTTTATCTATTACCAGATATAGCCACTTTCTTGGGACTGCATTTTAAATGTTTGTTTGATTCACCGGTTTGCAAGAAGAATTTGCTCTCGCCACCCAACTATTGACCAAGTATTATTGCCCTATCAAAGATACTTATTTTAGTTTTTGACCACAAGGATGAATTTTCAGTATTACAGTATGTAAGAACAGCAGAACATATGTATCAGTTTATTTTATTGAATAAATAGCTTTGTCATAGGTTGTAATACCTTCTAATGGACCAACACACACAATTTTCATAGCTAGATGAGTAATGTACAGAGATTGTTAAATATCACAGCTCTCCACTTTTTCTTAATTATATATTGTAATTATAATTGAGTATACTGTGCATGGCGAAGAGGTTGATCAGATTGGCAGCTCAAGGCCATCCAGCATGACCAATAATGTAACTATTCTTTTCCACCATTGGTAAAAATAAGATAATGAAGTTAAGTCGTGGAGTTTTTTTTAAAGTATATTAAATATAATGGTAAAGAACGAGGTTCCTCTCTGGGAAGCAATCACTTGGCTTTTAGACCTTTCAGTCACTGGTATATTGTTTTACTCATGTTGTGGCCTCATGTTATAAACTGGTTAAGAACATTTTGTCTGCTATTTGTCAAATTCTTAGGCCGACATCCTGCCCATCGGGTTACTCCTTGTGTAGGCGAATAGCAGCAATGTGCTTTAGGTTAAATAAATCCATCATTTATATAGTGTAGCCTTTAGTTCAAATGCAACCATATGGAAGCTGCTTACTGCACCTCCGTTAGGGGTTAACGTGGCTGATTCAACGTTAACTCCCATTATAGTTAATGGAAGATAACGTGGGATCAGCCACGCTGACCTCTAACGAAGCTTAGTGAGTCACCCCCTGAATATTGTTAGCTATAGGAACGCCTTAAAACCACAACAAAGCATAAATCTAACAGACAGAAACGTGTAGTCCGTCGGCGTCTTCAGATTATCTCGTTTTGGCAAATGCGTGAAATGTAACGCTTTATTTCACGTTTGTTACATTTCTTATATATCTCTTTCAAGGGTTAAAAGACCAGATGGTATTAACGACCATTAACAAATGAGGAGAAAGACAACCGAGTTCAAAGAAAAGTAGATGATATATACGTTTTTAATGTGTCAAGTCATTCTTATTAAACTTCTGTTTCCTTCCTACACAACAGCTCACCGATTGCTTGTTGACACAAATTACACTAAAACACTATTAAGTTACCTCACAATGTAGCATGTTAAATTGATTTTGGCACACATTTTCTACATCACCTTTATAGTGGCTTTTAATGATAATGCATTTCATACATAGTTCTCACAGTAAGATTGAACATAGTGATAAAAAAGCTCCAGTCAGCCTGTAACCAAATCCTACAAACTGTATTTAAGGAGCAAAAGTATGAAGTGAACTGATTTGACTTGTATGTGTTCAGAAAATTCTGTCACAGTGATTTTCCGCTGCCAAGAAATAATCCTGCTCCAAGCACACAGATAACTTTCCAAACAAAATATATGGCAGGAGACAATCTCTGAAAAGATTAGATTACTCTCACACAAATGCATATGCTTTATACATCTTACATCAATGCATAGAGACGAGTGATGTATATTCTGTGCTTGGGAGCTATACCCTACACCAGGGGGGTCAACTCCAGTCCTCAAGCCCCCCAACAGGTCAGGTGTTCAGGATATCCCTGCTTCAGCACAGATGGCTCAATCAGAGGCTCAGTCAAAGAGTCTCAATCTTTGACTTGCGCCTCTGATTGAGCCACCTGTGCTGAAGCAGGGACTGATTGAGCCACCTGTGCTAAAGCTGTGATATCCTGAAAACCTGACCTGTTGGGGGAAAGTGGGGGGTTGGAGGACTGGAGTTGAGCCCCCCTGCCCTACAGCACACATGATTTAACTTTAAAGTAATTTTTTTATATTTTGTAATAAAAATGCTATTACCAGGCCAACAGTCCTTTTTATTATAGCATTGGTTTTTAATGCATAATATGTCATTTACTATTGAGTACATCTAAATACATTTATAGAAAAGTAGCAGTAGCCTTGTGATTACAGCACTAGTGTATGGAATTGGAGACCCCACTTAAGGTCTTTGGCAAGTTACTTGTGGGACGTCGCATTTACCACTGACTCACATCCTTGCCAAAAGTGAACAGATACCCTTTCCAAGGCACTTCATACTTTTTGTGCTATAAATAAAATGTTGGCTACAAGTAAGAAATAGGAAAATCCTCAATCCCTAAATAAATAATATATGAGAAATCAGGAGGATACCAGCTTCAAAAAATAAAAACAGATTAGATTCACAATAAGTAATTCATTAATTAGACTCTTGACAAAAGGCGGATACCCGAAACGTCAAGTCTACTTGAGCGGGTGTGTCGGCCTATGTAAGTTTTCTGTACTCATATTTGTGAGGGGTATATATATTTGTGTCATTCAATGTTATTTGTGTAAGTGATTAATTACTTAGTATTATGTATATGTATATGTGTATATATATATATATATATATATACAGTATTTATATAATAAAAAGATCACTTGTGAGCACATTCACATGTCTTAGGCAGGTCTGCAACCCTGCCTTTCATCATTATCACCCAGCATACAGTGCTCCCAGTGCAGCAAGGGATTCTGGGAAATTACATACAAATTAGGTTTTTCAGCAAAAGCTGACATGGTGTGCTCATTTGCATGTCATGTCCCAGAATCCCTTGCTGTAGTGGAAACACTGTATGCTGGGTGATAATTATACTGTAATATATATATATATATATATATATATATATATATATATATATATTTTTTTCTAAACTAGTGTACTTATTGGTCATCTATTATTTACAGTATTTCGGATGCTTTAATCCTTTAAAGGAGCAATCCACCCTAACTAACCTCCATTTTTTTACAGAATTAGATCCCGGGGCGGGTGAGGTCTCCTGAGCTGAATCGCACTATTTTCAAATCCAGGGTAACCCCCCCCCCCTCCCTTTCCCCCCCAGAGTTTCAGAGATACTTACTGGAGAAGTTACCAGTACTACTTCATGGTTTTTAAAGGTTATTTACATGGCCATCCTGATATCTGGCAGCCATTTTGTTTCCCCTGAGGGAGATTTGAGCCCAGTAACTTGATTGGTATGTATCTAAAAATAGTGCCATGTAGCACAAGGGGGGATCCGCCCTGTAAAAATAAAAAAAAAATAGACTGGGTAGGAGGAGCTGCTCATCCCTGTCAGGCTCTTCAGGGTCCGAGGGACCCACTGAACTCCTGATACCATATTGTATATCTATGTTCCCATCCAACAATAACAATAACAAATTGCAGAGGACATTATCTATTTGTTGGCTAAAAAAATAGAAACCCTAAAACCTTCTAGAATTGGTGAATGTGCCGTAACTACGTCGCTGGCAATGCAGAGAAAGCAAAGAGCGCTGCCGTTGCAGTTATCCGTTTTAGGTCATTGGTCGCCACTGCACCATTGCGCGGGTTAATGGGTTCAAGCGGTTTAGCTCCAAGCCTGAGGGCCGCAGTCGTCATTAATTATTTAGATCCGTTTTGAAACACAATCTCAATAGTGCTCCACTAAGTTTGTACTTCAAACACTGTCACCTATTTAAACTTCATCCAGCATTATTAGATAAGTCCACTCTCGGATCATGGGGGAGCCGTTCCAATGCAGACAGAAGCGCTCCGTGATTTATCACAGCCATAATAGTAACATTTTTGTGGCACATCTGGAAAAACAATTACATTCAGCGGGCTGCAGCTCAGAATGTTTCAGAGTTGGGAGCACAGATAAATAGACATAAATGGGTGGGTGTCAGTAGGAAATAGCAGATCCACTGTCAGTTAACATAATGTACATATACTAATTCAGGGGTGGCCAACTCCAGTCCTCAAGGGCTACCAACAGGTCAGGTTTTAAGGATATCCCTGCTTCAGCACAGGTGGCTCAGTTGAGGACTGAGCCACTGATTGAGTCACCTATGCTGAAGCAGGGACTGATTAAGCCACCTGTGCTGAAGCAGGGATATCCTTAAAACCTGACCTGTTGGTGGCCCATGAGGAATCGTGTTGGCCACCCCTATACTAGAATGTCCCACCTCTTGAGTAGGGACCCTGGTTCTTTTTCTTAACCGTGCCCAAACGCCCTACAAATCATTGATTTTAAAATGCATTGCAGGCCATTCTAACATAGGAGTTAGATAACAGCAGAATGATTTGTTGGAAGACAAGTTCTAATTCTAGAAGCCGCCGTGTCCCTGGAGAAGAGCGCATTTGTCACAGATTGTTGGACCGAGAAGATTATTCGGTATTTGAGATGTGCAAAACTGTCAAAAATGCACATGCAAAATTATAAGAATATTTTTCCTTTCATTCGATTCCCTGACAAACATTTTGCCAAGCCTGAAAGGGCCAATAATGTCGCCAAATGTGAAAGCTTTCAGCAAAGTATCGCCAGTCAGTAAGTGAAGCGTGGTGCGTGCCCTGTTTATGGATTTTATTTTATTTGCAAATCAACATACTAAAATTGCAATGCACATTGATGCTTCGTGAATCGCATGTGAATGCAGCCGCAGCATTTTTCGCAAGCTCAAAAAGGGCACATTTTGCATGGTTCACAACCGCAGGCGAACACATCTGTACCTGGCACAGTATTCTTAAAGTTTGCATCTGTGAGTGGGGCAGTTTTCCTTTTCGCTGCATCATATAAATCCTCTAGGTCTGAGGTGACATAAACTTCCTTTCTTAAGGTGTGAGCATCAGATCTCGGAAAGTCCAGTACCGGCCCGAAAGCGTGACAGCCATGAGAACTCGTCTTCTGCAATTCAACACACATTTACAGCTACCCCACGTTTGGGAATTCCCCCAAATTGGCATAACAGAAAATTTTGGTTCCGTGTTACTGAGCAAATTGTTACATTGATGCATACGCCCAACATAATTATAAGGCCGCCTGTATTCATTATGTGTGGCGTAGCTCTGTCTTTCCTCTTGTAAAAAGGGAGTCAATGCTTTCTCCACAATCTCTTAGCATTTCTCTGCCCTGAGCCTGCAATGCTGCTTCCCCCCCCCCCCCCCCACTCCCCTGCAACATCCAGCAAATAAAGCACACAGGTCTGGGGGTACAATGACTGCAGCCTTTATTGAAATACTGCAAAAGGCGAGGTGCTAACCTTGCCAGAGTGCTCCACCCATCTCATCTGTAAGGCCAATAACTTCTAAATCATGGCCGCCAGGTAAGGCCTAGTTTATAGTTGCGGCGTCGGTGCACTCGCGCCGTTGCACGCTAGCAAAATCTGCACTGGAGGCGACAGGGAGGTGTGGCCGTGACGTCACGTGAGCGGTTCACCCTCGTTGGCTGAACCGCTCACGTGACGCGGTCATCACGCTGCAAGAACAATGTGAAAAATCGCGCACTTGGACGTGTTGGTCTATGTGTGCGCTCAATGGAAAACATTCATTTGTTTTGGCAGCGCGCGGTGTGACGCACACGTGCGCAACCACTATAATCCCAGTTTAAGGCCAATGACGTTTAAATTATGGCCTGTAAACTGGGACCGTCCCAAGTCCCAGCTGTTCCACTGACCTATGTAACCTACGAGATGGGCCCCAGGTACTCAATGCACAATGAGCCCCGCCCACTCACCCACCATGCCGCCACCACCAGGCATTACCGTAACTGAGCCCCGTCTGGCAAAGTTACCCTGCACTTACCCCCCAAACAGCCACACGGCGACAGGGGCAACATAACCCCAACAGACACCTCAAATATAAATATATTCAATACAAGTATAACAAACAGAATTTAACCAAGGGAGGGAGGAAAAACACAGTGAGGGGTGCGGCATGATCTCCCCGCCTTCACTTCCTGCCATTAACTCCTCCAACCGGCCCCTTCTCCCCCCCTCCGGGGTGTCGCCGGTAACCATGAGGGGAGGGAGGGGGCAGGTGGAAGGCTGGGGGAGCCTGGGCCTTGCGGTCATGCCACGCTTTGCTTAAGGCTCCGCGCTCTCCTTATG
This sequence comes from Ascaphus truei, assembly GCF_040206685.1. Classification (NCBI taxonomy): domain Eukaryota; kingdom Metazoa; phylum Chordata; class Amphibia; order Anura; family Ascaphidae; genus Ascaphus; species Ascaphus truei. The sequence continues at coordinate 70,484,368 of NC_134490.1, read as the reverse complement.
AGCCTAATCTTAACACACTGCCTTTTTTACCATGATGTAGAAAAAATGGTGGTGCACTGCTGAAAAGATAGGGCTGGAGGCTAATAACAAGAAAATAAAAATGCTTTATTAAAGATGCATAGTAGCAGATGCTACAAAGGAGGTCCTCTAACGCGTTTCACGCCAAAATGGCGCGTTAGAGGACCTCCTTTGTAGCATCTGCTACTATGCATCTTTAATAAAGCATTTTTATTTTCTTGTTATTAGCCTCCAGCCCAATCTTTTCAGCAGTGCACCACCATTTTTTCTACATCCTATTTAGTTCTCACTGGACGGATGCACGCGATCGTCAGGAGCAGCAGGGATACATCACTGTGAGATACATTATGCTCATTTCCCAGGATTGGACATTCATGTCATTGTGATCATATGGGTATTTGCAGGGCTCCAGCCATTGGGTGAGCAGACTGCCCCTCTTTATGGTGTATGCACGGAGAGTTCCTTCATTCATGGGCTCCCCTCTGCATTCATTTTGAGGTTTGTCTCTCATTTGCTTGTCCATGTCAGGCTTTTATTGTGAGCCATATACCCTGTCACTAGTTCCACATTGCTTATCTACAGTGCCCTGGACTCCTCAGCTATAGTGCTACCACTTAAACTTGGATGTTGGAAGCACCATTTAGAGATTCATTTCTCATTCTTTGCTGTTTTTTTACCATGATGGAAACAAGCCGAGTAACAGTTATTTTTTATCGATGTCAACCTGACTACGTAACAAACTCAACATGAGTGGAGGTAGATAAATAAGTAAATGCATGTTAATACCACAGGAACACCATTGGGACTTTCTCCTGCGTGACTTATACCGTATTTAGGTTTACTGATAGAAGACCTGTTAATATATTTACCTTGCTTACTGAAGGGTTTCATGAGACTCGCATTACCTCGTTGGCTAGTAACTAAGTGACATCATCATTGGAGTTATGCTTAATGTAGTTTAGGTCTGTATCTTCTATATCCACTTGTCCCTGGGCCAACAGCTTTATTGAGTGTAGTATACCATTCAAGGCACTGCTTTATTGAGTGTAGTATACCATTCAAGGCACTGCAGCAAGCAAGTAATGAACATAACGGAATAAAGAAAGAGGTTTTGTTTTTTTCCAAATGATGTAATGCTAAAAATATATGGCTGTTTTGAATTTCTCTGTGTGGGGTATATCGTGTTTTGCTCTTCCTTCCAGACTTTAGGACTAAAGTTGCAGAATATGACTATGCTGTCTGCATTTTCATTCTTAAATGCCAAAGTCTAGCAGATAAGTTGTGTAACTATCACAAAAGGAATCGCGCTTAGGCTACACAGACACTATAAAAATTATAAACCAGGGCGGTGGAAGGTAGGGCCCCAATTAGCCATTCAACAAAATGTACAGATCTCCTTTAATAAACCTGAAACCTATATCATTATAAAATCCTAAAATCTTTCTATTCAGAAGTATTCTTGTTAAGAGAGTATCTATTCCGTTTTGTTTTCTTCTTGGAAGTCATAAAAAAATGTCAACATGGTTTCCTAAAAGCCCTTAGAATTGTCCAGGCAACAACAGGTTGATACAATGTGTAATGTAGCTGCTTTCTTTACTGGCTAGGATGTATCACCCAAATGAACCCATAAAGATGCAATATGCTATATGGATTGCATTGTATGTGTTGTGCTTTTTACATTTATTTACTATGGCCTACATTTTATATCTTATATTATGATTTCTGTGTATTGCATCTATTTCTTTAGTATTTTTCTGTAACGCTTGTTGTATTTGCCACCAAATCTCGAAATCGCAGCCAAAGTTATTCCCTGCTTTTCAACTTGATACATTCTTCCTACATAAACAGATGCAGAACCGCAAAGTCAATTTAGTATTTGCGTCACTCCCGGAGCCTTGATAAATGACCCCACATGTTTCATTAAAGGGCACGTGATAATCCCAGTTCTGTGCTATGTGACAGCCCCGGAGTTCATTTCTGCAGGACCTACTTCAAATGAAGGCAGTCTGTACTGTGCGTACAGCGTCCCTCTAAAAGTGCAGCGGGTCGGTGTAAATCAACATGAGTTCATCATTTGGCTAACTCGGTACAACTGTTCTAGCAGCATGGTGAATTGTAAACGACTTAGGTCATTGGAATTCTATGAAACCCCAGCTGACAATGAGAGAAAACATAAGAAGCTGTTCAGTTATGGGGGTTATTTATAACAGAGCAGCACAGCCACAAAACTCAGCTGTCCTCAGCTGGACTGCACTGAATTTGAGGCTCACAATCACAGAGGTTCCGATGCTGTATTGCAGCCCACATTCTCTTGACCCACTATATCAGGGGTGGCCAACTCCAGTCCTCAAGGACCACCAGCTGGTAAGGTTTTCAGGATATCCCTGCTTCAGCACAGGTGGCTCAATCAGTGGCTTGGTCAAAGACTGAGCCACTGATTGAGCCACCTGTGCTGAAGCAGAGAGATCCTGAAAACCGGACCTGTTGGTGGTCCTTGAGGACTGGAGTTGGCCACTCCTGCTGTATATCTTACAAAAGTATTCAGATGGAGGTTTCAAAATGTTGTCTATTTTACCAGCAGTAGTTTTAGTGTGTGCTGTGTGATATACTGTATGTTGTGTTTTATTGTGTAGTTATACAACATTGGTTGCATTTGCTAATTCTGTTGCACATTTGACTCCAGTTTGGCAATATTGAAAGATACATCTGGTAGTACGTGTGCCCTGATCCAGCCTTTCCACCACCATGCATTTATCAGTAAAGGGAGATTATGTTTTTTCACATTTCATCTGTTAATACTTTATGATACAATCCCCCTGTTTTTGGTTTGTAACCCTGTTATCCATGAACCCCTACCGACTCGTTTATGTAATCACAGTGCATGTGTTGGCTAATTCATTGGTTATTCATGTTAACAGCCAGTTCTGTAGAGAGTATAAGTTTTAAATTACCCCCAATTGTTGAATATTCTACTCTATATTATTATAATCTAACAAAACTCCCTCCACATTATACTGCAAATTACTTGCAGCATTTCAAATTGTAACCATAGATTTACTGAAATTGTGCTGATTTGATTTCTTCTCATTTGTATAGTTTAAAAGAGATTGGGTGAAAATATTTATTAAACCAATTTTTAAAGCGGGGATCCTGCTTTCCTTTTATTCATTTTTTTATAGTTATCGGTTTGAAGCAGGCGGGTCTCCGTAGTTGAACCGCATGCATTTTGGACTCCGGGGACCCCCTGCTTCCTGAGATAGTTACCACCGCAGGGGGTGCCGGTAGCAGCTCCAGCTGGGCTATGTGGGGCTATCGAAATGGTGGCTTAAATGTCATGCGGGCCAATAGGAAGCCGTGACGTCACCCCATGCGGCTTCCTATTGGCCAGCGTGACCGGGACATTTAAACCTGCAGAGATACCGGCATCACCTACGGAGGTACTGTAAGTATCTCGAGGAGCAGGGGGTTCACACAGCTGAAATTAAGTGGGACTAGATATTTTTCAGTACATCTCTTCACTTACAGTAAGAAACATATTGTATTGTATTTCATTATCAGCCATAACATATACATTACATGACATACTGCTTAATCTCTGCACAGTAGTTGTGCAAATGCAAGTCCCTCACACAGGACCCGCTCCTTGTGCATAGATAATGAAGGGTTGTGCCGATGTTGAAGGAAAGGATCTTGAAAGCATTAGGCAGGGGGGGAGGGGGTTGAGCCATTCATCAGAAATTTCCTACGGAGAGGATGTCGGAAAAACTCGTTACTTGTAATTTGGAAAATCATTGAAACAACAGATTTTTTTTTAGACGTATATATCATCCGGGTAGCAGTCTTGGTATATATGTTGAGGTAATGCTTCAGTGATCTAATATTTTAATATATTGACTGTCTAATATCCTTATTGCGTCTTGTACACAGTGCGCAGAACCCATCTGTTAACAGAAAACGAGGCAGAGCAGTATTAAACACACATGTAATTCAGGCCCATCAGGAATTCCCAAATAGAGAACAGAACTACATTCTCTAGCAATAAGGTGTATGCACGGAGCTATATGGGTTTCACATTGGCCCCAGCTGCGGGCCAGTGTGACTGAAGCAATAAAGGATGCATGATTTCATATTTGTAAAAATGTGCACTACACACTGTATAGTCATTGATGCTTCCATACAATGACAGGCAGTTTGAGGAAGAACTTTTATTGGTACCCACATGTTGTGGGTCAGTGCTGGTATACACTGTCACATGCTGTAACTGTGCTTGCAATGGGGTGACAGATTCCTACTTCCATTACAATCTATGTATCCGTCATCAAGGCCTCTGTGTCAGTCTCGATGGTTTTTGTATTGTTTTGCCTATATGTATCGGTAAATGGATATAGATAAATGTCTGTACATAGGTTTACAGGCCCTACAGTAGTAAATTAGCTGATCATTTAGAAACATATTTCCATGTGAGAAATGACCGGTGTTTATGGGTTGAATGGTGCTTCTAGGTTGTAAATGTGATGACAGAGCCGCAAGCATTGGCAAATTCCTATAAACAAGGAATTTGATTGAAGGTCAATCACATGAGTCAATGTTGAATACGTAGTTAAACAGCAGTCTGCTCTCGTTACCATGCTTCGTTCAGGAGAAATAAGCAGTTTAAATATTAAGTGCCCAAGAGGTCAACATGGATGTCTCCCCAGAGTCCAATGCAGTATGGCGTCCCCATGGTAACATCAGACTCTATAAATTAAGAAATCAATATATTTTTTAACACAAATAAAATTGCATTTTTTTTAAAGCGAGAAATATGTAGGGGGTATGATACTAGCATTATACGACTTAAACTCATATAGGCTTAAAAAAAATATTACCTGAACTGAGTTCATTGGTGGACTGATGCAGTTCGTGACTCCTACCACCCTCAGTTTCCCGGGATATTTGTAGGATATTGTTTGTGCCGGGTTTGACACTAAAAAAAACTACAAACATTGCTGCCAGGGTCACCAATAGAAAGTTATGCCATCTGCCAATGACCCCCACTTTACTATTTGCCTGACGGAGTATGTCTTGTTTTCCAGTGGCTAGCTGGTATCTCTCCCCCCCCCCCCTCCCCTCCGGACTCCATTGCTCCTGCACCAGAGAACCACATATAAGCTCCAGGGAATCCTTCAGTTCAGGCAAGATAACAAAATAATGTAACGGTGATTGCTGATTTAAGTATCAGTAACAGGCTTTGTAAGGTTACATCTCTACAATCCCAATTGTCACATGTCCAGTTGTAGCCCAAAATGTATCAGTGAGATTCTAGACATGCCTGTCACTAGAAAGACAATGACCAACCTCTCCTAATATGTGACATCTCCATCACCCTTAGCAGTCTTGTATTTGTAGCTGGGAATTTGTCATTTGTAGTTCCTGTAGAGAGCAAGTCATGGACAAGAATAGAGTATCGTTTTAGGCCTCCATTTGGGGTATATATTACTAAAAGTAACAAGTATGTTGAAACTCTGATTCTTTATATGAGCAGAACTTGTTCAGAAGTAGTTAGAATTGCTTATCACATGGATTCTTGTGAGAAGGAAACATAAAGGCTTTGTTAATGCAGCATCAGCTGAATGTCAGACTGTGTCCTGTTTACTTCTACCCATCATTTTAAATGGATGTTAAGCGCTATGTTAGTAGCTTGATGCTTACAAATAGGAAATAACAATAAGGATCTGTTTTCGATAACTTAGGCTTGGCCAGCTGTCAGCAACGAAGCATCTTTCCAAATTAGCCTCAGGATCAGAAAAACAAATCCTTGGTGTGATAGAGATGAGATGAAGACCCATATTTACTAAGTATTGCTATGCCATAGCGCACCTTCTGGCTACTCAAATTCAGGCTTTTAATATTAGTGGTAACAGCTACCACCCATCTTAATATGATGGGCCATTGTAATACAGTACTTGTAGTGCTCTCCATTGCAGCTCTGTAGTCCACCCAGTCTTGAGCACAGTTACAGATGTAGCCAAGCTTACTGTTCACGGTACCGGGGAAAGGTGCAGGATTCCTCGTGCAGGAAGACTTTGTTTACCGCGAGCTAGCCGCGGGACAGCAAAATGACATCCCACTGTTGCCATTTCAGTATCTGTACACCAGATGGCACAGTGAATATCATTGCCAATGGCTGCGGTATGGCTATTTAACGGCACAAGTACTTATCAGTACAAATAATAGTATTTTAATATTAATATGATTTTACACACATATCTAATGTTATGTGGCAGTTATATGGTTCACTCTAACATCATACAACTTTTCTTAAGGGAGACTACAAATCTGTTACGCCATAAGAACCTTTTACAACTATAAAGTTCACAATGGTTTCATTTATAAAAAAAAAAAAAAAAACCCATTGTTCTTATGTGAAATGCATACTGTACTGTTTGTACGTGAAACAGATGCGTTCGTACTTTGCGTGCTTTACGCACTGCACGTACTGTAAGTGTTAAACCATGGAATGGATGTATGCATATCACGGCTGGTTGAACAGTTGTCTACACATGCGTGTTAGCACACGTTTCAAAGTTTTCCTTTTAGACTTACTTTTTAGTCTGTATTCAACAAAACACCCTCCAACCCAACCCCTGGCCCTCCATCATTCATGTTCTAAAATAAAAGATCCGCTCTTTTGCATTGTGGCTATTAAAACATTATCAACTATGTGAAATATCTTGGAAACATTACTTGGCTTACTATTGTGGTTACGTGGGGGACGGGAAGGAGCTCCAGTATGTGTGACCAATTAATAAACATTCATCATAAAGCAGGAAGTCTTGTAGCTGAATGTTTTTATGTTTCAAAGTCGGGTAGCGTGTAGAATATTTTGTAAGATGGTTGTTATAATACCTAATGATAATTATGATTAAATAATGTTTATTCTTGTTTCATTCTCAGGTTGGTGGTTTGTTAGCACAGCAGAAGAACAAGGTTGGGTACCAGCTACCTACTTAGATTCTCAGAGTGGAACCAAAGATGATTCTGAAATCAATACATCCAAATCTGGAGATGGTAAGTTTACTGAGGTTCAATGTTATAGGAAAAACCGTACAGACATATTTGTTAAAAATGTGTGAAATTCCCAGGGGGGGGAATGCGATTTGATGCAATAAAAATCCATAATTCTTGACATTCATTCGAAATTTTCTATGCCGCAATTTTGCTGTGTAAAAAAACATCTGATTTGCATGCACCAAATGTGTTGTTTCTGACGCAGTACTGTATGTCTTTAATCTCCGCCATGCACGCAAGATTCTGGATTTTCGTTCTCTGTGAAATCCACAATCTCGCAGGCTTGAGGTGAGATTTTCCCTTTGAAACACAAACTCACATCTTAAGTAATAGGATCTTCATTTTGTGAGCTTTTTCCATTTGCCCAACACACGGATTTGCACCACCGAAACCATAACGCTTCCTAAAATTCCTTTCTTGTATAGTTTAGGTATGGGATAAACTGTTGAAGGAATATGGAGAGAAATGCGGGTATATATGTATGTGGAAGTCTCTCACTATTCTAGATTTGTGAATTTAAACCACTGCTCCAAGTCATAAGGTTAAGTACCATACGAAATGATGCATCTACATAAAAAAAAAAATCGTGAATATCTTGTAGAAGTATAAACGTGTTTTTTTAGGATATGTTACATTAAGAAGATTACTAGCAGATATTGTAAACTTATTTAAACAGGGTGTTACATACAGTAATGCGCTTTTTTTTAATTAAAAAATGCACTAATAGAAGAGTCTGCTGACATGTTTCATGAGTGTGGGAAGGTGTGAGGAAAGGAGTGATGGCTTGGTGTTGGGAGGGGAGTGTGATGGCTTTGTGTGGGGGTGAGGGAGGCTAAGGCTAGTGCTTTTTGTGGGGTGGTGTAAGTAAGAGAAGGGGGCTAATTAAGAAAGTGGGTGAGTGTGCTATGTGGAGTGTATGAGAAGAGGGTAAGTGAGTGTGCACTTGGGAAAGGGAGGGTAAGTGTGTATGCATGTTAGCGGGGAGGTCTGAAGAGCCTGGGTCCCCCGAGATGTTTAGAAAATCCTTCAGGGGTGCCCCTGCTCACCAATAAAATCAAATTAAAATAATTAATTTGGCTAATAAAGTGGTTTTTGCAAAAACACAAGAGCCTCAACACTTTTTTAGTGTTGGGACAATGGGCCACCGTTAAATACGAACCTTTAAAACAATTATTTAATCTTGACTTTAGATTTTAGATACCAATGATGTGAGATCTCAAAACGCTATAAAATATAAAACGAAAGTTTTACTTTAGCACAAATTGACTTCATGTGTTCGCCAATAATAGGATAGTTTAATTGGTGCATTTAATCAAACATTTCATTTGTAATAATTCAAGTAAACCTGTGTTAAATTGTCTTTTATGTTATTTAAGGAGTGAACCTACAGTATATAACAAAAATTGTCATGTTTTTAAGTTTGAAATCTTAGTTCAGTCCCTCTTATATGTTTTACAGCTTACAAATCATTGAATGCTTGTTCAGTTTCATTGTTGTGGGGAAGAGAGTGGTGCCTCTATAACCCCACCTGAAAGTTGCCTCCCCAGGCCCAGTAGGCCTATGCCTAAATACGGGCCTGGCCGCAGGGCTTTCTGGCACTGAAAGCGTTTACTTCAATATCGGGCTTGTTTTTGCCTTCCTCGTGTTTTTTTGCTTAATGAAAAGAACCCGTTGGTATTAACAAGACAGATTAACTGGACTCATAGGCCCAGAATTACAAACGGGTTCTAAGCGTTAGCGTGCCTTTACTCCCGTTCATTATACAAAATGTATTTTCTTACTGATGTATTTCATTATCAGTCCTTAGAAGCGTGTTTAAGATAACCTTTGGGTGGTATAATAATTTAATTACAAAACATACCCAAAGTAAAAAAAAAAAAAAAAAAAAAAAGGACAATCGGACCAATTTATTTAGGTTCTTTCACTGAATTAACTGTGTCTATCTCGAATATATACAGTATTCCTCAAATACGTGGTGAAGCCGTCTTCCCTGTGCTGGAGAAGATTATCGTACTTTTCATTTGAATGGAGCCAAGTGTAGAAGGCTTTATTAAACGTGGTTATTGTCTGGGATTCACTAAGTCGGTTGTTTTTGTCTTGATGGAGGTGCTAATGCAAAGTGAAATGTTGACCTCTAGTCAACAAACATTTTTATTTGCAATAAGTCCTATAAGTGCCGGTCCATTTTTAAACCTGCGTCCGTACCCAGGCAGTTAAAAGAAACCGCACCAGTGAGCTCACCTTCTCTGCAATATATATCTAGCAATATATTAGCAAATGAAGATTTTAATAGGCTAGGTGTATCTTGCACGGACTTCAGTCCTTTTTACTGAGCAGAAACAGATGTATAAAGCAATATCCCGATACATTGTGAACCATTGAAATCTCCTCTGTCTGGAGAACAGCGTGTGCTCCTAACAATAATTGCAGATCCTCTCCCCTACTTCCTGCCTTTCTTGCCGCAAACCTCAATATGGACATCAACAATAAGAACACTGCTATGGGGATGGCCTGTCCTGTTAGTTATTATTACAGGCACGTCAGAGAATTACCATTGTAGTCATGGTCAGCATGCAAAGTTCTATAGTTTCTTCAATAAGAAGTTTGCAGATATACTTTAAATTGTTTAGAAATATTGCTTGTGCGCTTTTATAGGGGATCAATTACCCTTCTACTACCCAACATAAACTCCTCGTTTAATGTAGATGTAACTGTCTAAATGAACCATAATTACACTTAGAACTGCGTAAGTCACTTGCAAATAAATTGGATTCCCATCATTATTTTCTTGTATATTCTTTTCACCTTTTTAAAGACATACATATACCTTTCCAATGCTTTAGGTAAGAAATGGCGGTGAAGAATAATGTATTTTTTTTCATGGTTTGTAAACTTATTTCCTCGTGTGCGGGTCCTCTTAAACCGTATTTATTGGTGTGTCCTCCATAAGGAATTATTTGAGATAATTGTATGTGTAGCACAGAATGCTTCTTTTTTTGATCATGTTAACCTTTTAAGGTCTACAAAAGAGAGAAAGTATCCCTTCATGACCAAAGCGCCACTCTGGAAGGGTTAAGAAGCTAAAACTCATTTTTATTGCAGAAGTGTGTAAGGAGGCAAAACAAGACGTTGGAGTCTGGGTAGCATTCTTCTTTATTTATGTAGGGGTGTAGGCGACCATAGTACTGCAGTGTAAATAGCTGTTAATGCGATATCATTCTTGTGCCACTTTTCTAGCCACGTGTCTCTCTGAAACGCATGCACCTTTTCCAAAAATGTAACTGTACATTCCTGTTACAAACAGGAAAACATAACTAAATCTCATTGTCTTCCATTATTCTCACCATAACGGCATCAGGAGCTCAAGAGGTTAACATGTCCCCTTGACTTTACAATGTGTCTCATGTTTTATATAGTTAACGTGTCATTTTTTAAAAATTCTCATGTATTATTTTGTTATTCATATCCTCCTGTCATCTTTTTATTTCCATTTGTATCCGCATGTTTCCATCCATCTTCCGTACTAGTAACTAAGAGACGCAAGGCTCATCTACGGCGCCTGGACCGGCGATGGACGCTGGGCGGCATAGTCAACAGACAACAGAGCCGAGGTGAATAGAGCTCTTCTGACGTGGTCAATGTGTTGGGGAGGTTGTTGGACCCCCATGCTGAGATATTCTATTACTAGAACACAAGATCGCTTAACGAGCTCTCTCATGGAGGAACTACTAATATATAGACACTCAATAATAACTACTTATAGTATAAACAAAGTATCAAAATATAACTTTTATTGTGCATATTTTGTACAATTAAGAGCAAAATAACAGTTATATCCAATTTGCTCAATAACACACACAGATATGACAACTATAGATAGAGCTATTGCCCGGGGGGGGGGGGGGCGGGGGACGGACGGACGGACGTTCTTCGGGTGACGTTAGGGACGCCATTTGCAGGGACAGGGTTTGTTTTTAGAAAGTGAGGAGTTGAAACGAAAAGCATGCGAGTGGTTAAGGTTCGGTTTCAGTGGCTGTACATTATTTGGATTATGAGTCTGAAGTTAATACATTTATTGGATTCAGAGAGTCAATGTAGGCAACTGACTAATGGAGGCGGTGGATGCCGGTTTTTAGAACTTGATCAGACACCCCCCACCCCCCCCTTAGTATAGATGAAAGCAATGGATTGGAGGTAGTTTTATCAATGTGAGGAATCCAGATTTCAACAGTCACCGAGGTTGACATATATTAACATATGACTTACACTAGTATCGTCTGCAGAACCAGACAATGTATTGTCATTACTTACTATTTAAAATGGCAATACAGTTTGCATACAGCAAGACCTGTAAAAAAAATTATTTTTTAAATAAATCAGTTCTGTAGTATTCGATACTAGTGACTTTTTTTTAAAAAACTATTATTATTTTTATTATTCAACTCAATGCCATTTTTTAATTAGTTTTAAAGCATCCTTTGATAGCCCATCAGCCCACCTCCCAAGCAGTGAAAGATCTTTGCAACACCTTCCTGTTTGATAATTTGTTGCCAATATTACCAGCAGTTTGAGCTGCAAACTGTAACAATAAATCAGAGGTGCAAAAACTTTTGAACTGCGCCCCCCCCCCCCTCCTGCCTGCTGCCCCCGGTGCTCGCGCCTCCCCTTACCTCCGTTCCCTGCATCAAAAGACGCCGCGGTCATGTGACGTCAAGTCGCATGACTCCGCTGTGTCATTTGACGCCGTGTTGCCATGGCGACGCGTCAGCAGCCGTCTGAATCTTGGTAAGTAATAGGTTGCAGAGTCCTCGTGTGATCCCCCAACATTTAAATTAAATGCAGTGGAAAACTGCGCAGGGCCTCTGCAACCACTGCGCATCCCTACAAAAATCTCCCGCCCCCCCTGGGGGGCGCGCCCCCCAGTTTGCACACCGCTGTAATAGATAATGTTACCGTATCCGGATACATTGTAGCTGCTGAGTTACACTGACTGAAGGATTGAGTGGAACTGAAAGGTGGCCATTTACTTAGGCACACAATCAGGATTTTGACAGATTTATAACAGGAGCACCAAATGATTGCCAGCGTAGGTCCGAATGTAGAATTATACATTGCCGCAAGCTTTACATATACAAATAAGAAGAAAAGGGGGGGGGGGGAAATAGTATTTCTGCTTTAATTGATGCAGCAGTTGCTCAGTTTCAAGGAAATGGAATTACCTAAGCTGCCGATTGATCTGTTCTCCCGTGATTGATCAGCAAAGATCCTGCTTCCCAGGGTTCACATTATGGCCGCCTATATCAAAAGAGGAAGAGGTGTGCCTTTGTAAATGGTTGCTATAGCAACCCAAAGGAAGCTTAATACATTACAACTCATTAAAAAGGGCATAAAGAGTGGGGAGAATTAAAAAATCATTAAGTATCCAATACTACACAACTGATTTATTAAACATTGAATGTATTGTTGTTTTAAGTAACAAGTGGCAGAAGTTACTGCCATACGTAAGACTAGAAGAAACCAGTGTTACTAGGTTTGGCAACAGCTCCATCATATAAATATATATGTGTTTGTCCTATTGAACAAATTATTTATAACTGCTCTCAGGCTCACCAAACAAAACAAATAAACCCCTACCTAATTTTTAAATGATAACCTTCCTACATATTTTAAATTGTTTTGTATTTCACTATTATTACTGTACAATAAGTTATCTTTTAATATTTTGTTTACACTATAAAAATAAAGTGTTTTTCGCTTTAAATACAACTTTGGAGTGCTACTTGTTTTAAAATATTATGCCTAGGAAACTGACAGAGAGGGAGTAAGTGCAGTAAATGGCAGTGCTTGGCCATACGGATTGGAAAGTATGTGGTGTGGAGTAATGGCCGTGAGTCCAGGCTATCGAAATGCTTCATTCAGAAGGTGTATTTTTTAGGTTGGGGAGAGAAGGTGCTTGCAGTTCCCCAAGTGTGAGGGAGTTACGCAGGTATGGGACAGTGAGGGAAAAAGGTCTAAGGCAGTGGTGCACAAAGTGGGGGGTGCGACCCCCAGGGGGGCGTGAGACTGACTGCGGGGGGCGCGGGGTTTACAGAGGCTCCGCACGCTTCCCGAAGGCACTTAAATTAAGTGCCGGGGGAGCTGCAGGGCCTCTGTAAACCAGACTTACCTTGGCTCCAGCGGCTTCTAAGACGTGTCACCATGGCAACACGGCGTCAAATGACACCGCGAGGTCATGTGATGTCATGCCGCCGGAGCCGAGGTAAGAGGGGGGTGAGGGGGGCGCGGAGAGAGGGGAACTGCCGGCAAGGGGGCGCAGGGAAAAAAGTTTTGGTCTAAGGTAAGAGGAAGCAGTAGAGGTGGAAGGGGTGGAAAGGCAATGGTTATGGGCAGAGCGCTGGCGACGAACAGGGACATAATGAGAGATCAAAGTTGATATGCATGGAGGAGCGGGCGTGTAGAGAGCTTTGGAAGAAGGAAAACTTTGTAGGTGATTTGGAACTTAATAGGAAGCCAGGAGAGTAATTTAAGGAGGAGATGAGCAGACACTGCTCTGGGAGAAAGGGAAATGAGTGTAGCTGCTAAATTTTGGATAGATTAGAAGGGAGAAAGTTGCCAGGCGGGAGACCCCGTTAGTATTAGGTTACAATAATCCAAACGGGAGAGGGTCGGGGCATGACTGGGAGTTTTAGCAGTAAAAGTGACAGAGGAAAGGGTCGATCTTGGCAATGTCACAGAGTAACTAGTGTCAAGTTTTAGCCAGAGCACGACTGTGACTGGAGAAGTAGAGGGAGGAGTCAAATGTCACCAGGCAACATGCGTTGGTGACATGACAGATAGTGATTGGGCCAGGTTTAAGAGGAAACAGGAGGAGCTTAGTTTAAGCCATATTACGTTTGAAGGAGCAGAGCGCCCCCTAGGAGGATGTCCCATTTCTTTTATCTCCTAACTGTGACTGTTACATAGAATAGGAGAGTGTATTTACCAGAGTATGGTGAACATTTGTTTTGGCATCACACATGAGATCTAAACACCACGGTTCCTTTGAAATACTAGAATTCTTGATATATGTGGTTAAACACTGACCACTAAAGAAATGTGCCTTCTTTTACTTTTCATGATTATAATAATTTAGCTGTGATTTAGTGCTTTATTTCTGTTACACAATAAAAATAGCACTCGGACAACAAAAATATGTCACGCACAAGCCAATTTTATGAGAATCTAAGTGCTTCTTAATGACAAGACCACATATTGTGTGTTTATATATGCTTTCTTTGTTTACCTCCTTGGCTTCCATTGTTTTAATGAATTTATTAAAGCAGAGGAATTTGCTTATTTCTTATTAGAATGGGCTGCTCTTTAAACAAATGCCCCATAATATTATTGCCACATGTTGAACCCTGCTAAATATGTCCTTGATGCTGTTCCATACCAAAAATGATTACATGTGCTGTGGCTGATCTTACCAGGAAACACAGGGACATAGGGCTGCAGACAGAGACTTCAAAAAAGAAAGTGGAACAAAGTGTGGGTGTACATGTGTATATGTATATATGTACATATGTACATATGTACATATGTACATATGTATGTACATATGTACATATGTACATACATACATACATAGTATATATATACACATATGCATACATATATATATACACTAGATCACATGGAAGAAGAAAAAGTGAGATGTACAGTATTGATCCATCATGCAAACATCCCTAGCTGGATATGATTGATCAATAAGTTCCATTTTTTCTTTACCCTTGTGTCGTGCTGGTTTTCCGATCACCGTGTGTTGTAGTATTTATATTGATACCTTACTTTACCGTGCACCAGCTGCCTCAAAATATGTTGGCTTTTAATGAAACTTAGTGGACAAAAAAGGAACAGATAATGTTTCAGGGCAGCGGCTCTTCCATCACTGAGGGTTGATCTGAAGAACGGGCCGCTGCCCGGAAACGTTATCTGTTCCTTTTTTGTCCACTAAGTTTCATTAAAATGTTGATATTGCCGGGAATGGCCAATGCTTCATTGGCGACCATAAATCACGTAGTAAATGTTAGTTGCTTTGCAGTACTCAAGCATGCATCTTTGTCACTAAACGTCTCTAACTGTGTACTCTTATCAGCCCAAAACGACCCCATTGGTTATGGAATAAGCCCCTTTGATTTATACCTAGAATAACCTTTTCAGTATCAGGTATCAGAAATGAGATATTCCAACTAGAAGTAAATAATACAACTATACTCCTTGCTAAGCACATGTTAGCCCCTGGACAGCACTAGTTTGCTTGTTATTTTGCTTTCCACCAAGAAGATACTCTAATACAAGGGGGGCTGAACTCCAGTCCTCCAGCCTCCCCAACAGGTCAGGTTTTCAGGATATCCCAGCTTCAGCATAGGTTGGCTCAATCAAAGGCTCAGTCTGATAGCACACATGTAATATAAATATATACCAAAATATAATATTATAGTAGATACAAGCTACACCCATCTCTTTATCGCTGAGCGTTGAAGCACCCATAGATAACATTTATTTTTTTAATTGATCTTATAAATAAAGCCTCGTGTGCATGATAAAACATGGAAACGCAATAAACGGGAGTCCATATGTGAAACTCTCAAAACTGGTGGGAGGAAAGCAACCGCACAATATTTACCAAAAAAATCCGCGTTTAAAGCAATGGGAGTTTTTATTTGCTAAGTTGTGAAGCTGGAATACTTTGATACATTGTTTCTTAGGCTGCGTCCATAGAGGGAGGAACCGCGCTCCTCTGCACAGACGAGCCTCAGCGTCAGCGCGATCAGGAGCGATTGCATGAACTAGCAAACGAGCCAACGTGCACGATTGGGAGGTGGGGGGAGGCGGGGCACTGACGTCACTGGGCCAATAGCCCGCGAAGCGCCGACGTTGACGCTGCTTCGCTCTGATTGGAGGTTTTCAGCCGACAGCACGCTCAGAAACAGGTTCTGCTGTGGCTGAAAATCCCTGCGCCTCAGCACGCCTGCGGACGCTCGCGGGAGCCCCCTCTCAAGACATCCTCATTGAGGATGACGGGGCTCATCGCGGAGCGTCCGCACGGCTCAGCGCTGTCTGTCCTTCTATGGACACAGCCTTAGCAGAGGGACTCAGTACTTTTCTGTATTCTGAATGATAGCAGTTTCACTTAATGATTATATTTCATATGTAAGTGTACTACTGGGGTATAACCTTCATCCCTTGTTCATATTACTATTGCAAAACACTTTAATTATCCCAGTAATAAATTTATAAAGAGTAAAAACGTTCTGTTACTGATGGGAGCATCTCGCCGCCGTGTAAGTACATAGTAATCTTTTACCCATGTGTGTGCAGTTACAGGAGCCATCTGGCCACAAGACAATATCAGTAATATTGTACTTGCTGGCAACTATTAGTACAATATCATACTGCAAGTTAAATCTACTGCTTCCGTTATTTGTGGCCAGCAGGCAAACGCCCCATTGAACGTCAGTGATTGCCGATGAACACATACAGTGCTGAGGCTTGCGCTCTTTTGTAACGGGGGTTTGAGTGCTCCGCATATAGCAAGCTTTTTGTAGTCGCTGCATAATTGATGCATAACAACTTATGGAAACATTGAAGCAATGTATTGATTATGACTTTTGTTGCCATTAGAAGAAAAATATGCTACCATACAGCCCTATACCAGCCAAGGGAAGGATGAGATTGGGTTCGAGAAGGGAGTCACCGTGGAGGTCATTCAGAAGAACCTGGAGGGATGGTGGTATATAAGGTAAGAGATTATAACATTGTATCATGTAAAGCAGGGGCGCTCAACTCCAATCCTCGAGACCCCCCCCCCCCCCCCCCAACCGGTCAGGTTTTCAGGATATCCCTGCTTCAGCACAGCTGGCTCAATCAGAGGCTCAATTGAAGACTTATTGAGGCACCTGTGCTGAAGCAGGGATGGATTGAGCCACCTATGCTGAAGCAGGGGTATCCTTGAAACCTGACCTGTTGGGGATGCTTGAGGACTGGAGTTGATGCAAAGAAGCAAGCATGTTTTGGAGAAAAATTACTCCCTCAAACTGAAAATGCACCAATAAACTACTTCCATTGGGAGAACACATAGAATAGCCAATGTTACCCCCTGCTAAATTATTAGGTGCTCTGGGTGTTGGATCGAGATGCTTTAGTTAGTAGTTGTAGTTGTAGTTAGTCTCCATTATAGTATGTACAGTAGTAATAGTCTGTATTGCAGCATGTTTCTTTCCCGGACATGCTTCGTATTGTTGGACTTAATGATGGAAATAATGCCTTGTTAGTTCATTCATGCTTAACTGGGACAGCACACCCATCCAGACACTGTAAAAGCTTTATTTTCAGAGCCTGTATGTGAGTAATGCCAAGTTTAGGACGTCCCTGTGTTAACCTTAATGCACGTTTGTGGATATGCAATGTTAGGGTAATGCCTCATTTGACTATCGTGTATGTCATTATTACTAATGGACATCATTATTAACACAATTCTCTTTACGGCAGGGGTTCTAAACTGCAGTCCTCAAGATCCCCCAACAGGTCAGGTTTTCAGGATATCTCTGCTTCAGCACAGGTGGCCCAGTCTTTGACTGAGCCACTGTGCTGAAGCAGGGATATCCTTAAAACCTGACCCGTTTGGGGGTGAAGGGGGTTCTTGACGACTGGAGTTGAGCACTCCTACTTTACGGGACAAAACATGACTTAGCGTTGCGCTATTGTCCTTTGAAGCTACACCGTTAGTCTTAACATGATGATAAGTTACGTTAACATTATGTTAGGTCACTTAACAGAGCTTTGTGCATCCGAGCCCTACACTTCGTTTTGAAGATGAGTGTTGAGCATCGAGCTTGTCCAAAGTGCATCTCACATGCATCAAAATTCATCTTCTAGTTTGACAGATATAAATCTGATTGACAGATATTTTAGCAGCTCAGAGAATTTTGCTTGCAGGCAAAGGGGAAAAGTGATTGCAACACACGCAGAAATTGACACTCTTCATGTAATATGTGCGGTGTAACTTTTTCCTGAGTCCTCTTACTGCTGTCTGTACCCTCTCCCCAAATCTCAGTGCAAGAGAGAAAAAGGGGAGCAAAGTAATAGAGATACACATTGGGCCAGGTGCACAGCTTGTATGTGTTATCTGCTGCACTGATGATAACTTAGCAAATGTTACCATGTTTTGTGTTTGCAACTAAATTGATATGGTATATATATATATATATATATATATATATATATATATATATATATATATATATATATATATATATATATATATATATATATGTATCAGTACCGTGTTGGCCGAGCTTCAATAATCAAAAAATAAATAGATGATAGTTCTGTGGCTAACTAAATGCTTTTATTTGTGCGAAAGCTCGCACAAATAAAAGCATTTCGTTAGCCACAGAACGGTATCATCTATTTATTTTTGGATTATATATATATATATATATATATATATATATATATATATATATATATATATATATATAATGTCTGTTCTACAGTAATTCAGCTGGTAATAAGTATTCAGTGTAGTTTTGTGAGAGTAAATGAATTAACCTCATTTACATGCTGTGGCCCAAACACATTTGCTTTTAACAGTAGATAATGCTTATGAACTCTTTAGTGTCACAAATCACGCTTATTTCAGTACAGAAATAAAGACTGTATGAAGACTAGCAGCAAGTAATTAGGTAACATGGTTTCGCTACCCACAGTTTATAGGGGTAATTCCATACATGCCGTTTTCAGGCAAAAATTCCCAACAGACTTTAATGGCTGCTTCAGAGTATATAGAACAGGTC
Source organism: Ascaphus truei (assembly GCF_040206685.1). Taxonomy (NCBI): domain Eukaryota; kingdom Metazoa; phylum Chordata; class Amphibia; order Anura; family Ascaphidae; genus Ascaphus; species Ascaphus truei. The sequence goes on along the minus strand of NC_134490.1, from coordinate 70,465,463 downwards.
CATATAACTTTTAAAAATTCAGTTTTTGGTTTTCTGATTCATTTATATCAAACTTGTGTTAATTGTCCTTCAAAGTGAATCTTCTATGTACATGTGACATCCAGATGTTTGAGATATTCTGTTAACACTGTTCCTCTATAGTTGGGGGGGGTTCTTGTTTAGCTTAGTCTCTTGCTAGTATAGATTGTAAAGATCTGAGTTTATAGAAGGCATATCAGGAACTTCACTGAACCTGGTTTAGCTTTAAAAGGCCACATACTGTACTTTAACTGTACTATCATTTATTGGGGCATGGTTCTAACTGTATACTGCACAGAGTGATTACTGGGTAGGTGCAAATCGTGATATACAACAGGAATTTACAGTATATTAAAGCTGCAGTTCAAGCAATATCCTACATGTGTGTTTTTTTTTTCATAAATCAGTTCTGTACTATGAGAAAATACTTGTAGCATTTAAATAAAAAACTATTTTAAAGACATTTTTAATGTATTCTAATATAACAGGCATTTTTGTTCCTATAGCAACCATATACAAAGTCACATCCCCTTCCCCTTCTGAAACTGCATCACCTTTTTGAGCCCTGCCCTCTCTCTAGCAGTGAACCAATTGAATCTAGTGCCTGCCTGGTCACATGATCTTCCTCACAGAACTTTGGCTGTCAGTGCAGCAGACGATTACCCAAGATGCATTTAGTTAACCCCCAGCCGAATTTCAGCGATCGATTACAGGAGAACGGATCGATCAGCAACTTAACTAGTCACTTGTCAGTGTGTAGATTGTATTGATGCACATATTGAATGGAAAAAAAAAGTTTTAAAAAAAACCCGACAGCTTGGACTGCAGCTTTAAATGATGTGATGTGGTATTGTATTTTGAAATGTTTTCTGCACATTCCATATTTCACATTCAGTTTTGCACACTTCTTGAAAGTCGTTTGAACATTATGCAGTTAGAATGCTCCTAAATATAGTCCCCAATGCTGAGGCATTTGAGGGTTTCTAAGGAATCCTCCCTCTTTTCCTCCAATGTCCTTTCCCCAATTACTTCAACTACTGTATACACAATATCAGACAGTATGAGCAATGCAGCATTTTGTGGTTGAGATAATCTTTTTCACTGGCAGGATTAATGTGCTGGCATCTTATCCCACATTCTGATTGTGTATGCCTGCCAATATCTTTATGCATTATAAGCTACAGGGAAGCTACTACTTCTTTCACTAGAGATCAGGAGAAAGTGTTATTGGAGAATAATATTATAATAGGTTCAGAGATTTCCTTATTCCGATGAGACTTTTTCATAAAGCTTCTCCAGAGTCCTCCACAAAAACACATTGTAAAAAAATATTGTTACATTTAATTAAGAGGGAAGAGTGGTGTTCTAATGATAAAACTGTAATCCACCTTAAACACTATGACAGACTCCACCTTAAACATGTAATATCCTAACATTCCTGCCCATGTGTTGATACTCATTTCCTGTATTTTTTTTTTTTTTTGTCTCATAACTTCCCTCTGGATTTATTCCAACGCCCCATTCTGGAAAGCAGATGTCGGGAGCTGGTTTTGAGATACAGAGGCAGTCTTGATTCTTGGACATTCCAATGGTTGAAGTCTAATTTATTTTTGTATTAAACCCATGTCACATTAAACCCATATTATTTTTGTCACTGCAAAGACAAAGAGAACAGCAGAAATGTCTAAGCTAGGGGTGGCCAACTCTAGTCCCCAAGGGCTACCAATATGCCAGGTTTTCAGATTATCCCTGCTTCAGCACAGGTGGCTCAATCTGTGGCTGAGTCATAATGACTGAGTCACCGGTGCTGAAGCAGAAAAATTCTTAACCCTGACCTGTTGGTGGCCATTGAGGACTGGAGTTAGCCACCCCTGGTCTAAGCCTTATTGCACATATCCATGATGCTCATAATGCGCATGCTTTATTTAAATTACATTGGCTAAAATAAAATTGTATATTGTTAAAGGTACCAAGGTAAAGAAGGCTGGGCTCCAGCATCCTACCTGAAAAAAGCCAAAGATGACCTTCCATGCAGAAAGAAGAATCTGGCAGGGCCTGTAGAAATTATAGGAAATATCATGGAAATCAGTAATCTCCTAAACAAGAAAACATCCAACGACAAAGAGAGCCAAGGAGGAAACGAAGCGGAGGAATCCCATATAACCAAGAAAGAGATCAGCTTGCCTATCCTATGTAATGACTCCAATGGTAACTCCATGATGACATCAGAGAAGAAAACTTCTAAGGTGATCCCAGAATCCCCAGCTGTGGCAAGAATCGCTCCTCAAAGATCTGAAATAAGTAAGAGCTGAAAACGTTGTTTTTTTTTAAATTGTTTTCACAGTGACAAATGGCCAACATTATAGAAATGAGATATATTGGTTCAGCATTGGAACAATATTCGGTATCTCCACAGCTTAGGTGCAGTGTCTGAGGAAACAAGGGATGCATAGGCATAGCTTTTAGATTTCAGGATTGAATACACTGTCACAGTGCTAAGCAGAATCAGGTCCAAATGCTGCATTCATATACTGTAGTGTCCCATTTTATAGCTGTGTTGTGTGACTGATCTTTACTCTCTTCAAAATGTAAACTAGACACTTGTTCAGATATCACAGAAATATATATTCTCTTAAATAGTGCTGACAGTGTATGCAATGCGGAACATAGAATTTTGCAGGCACCAATAGTCCCTAAAGAGCTTACAATCTAATATTAGTGCCTGGGACACAAGGAGATAGAGTAACTTGCCACGGTGTCCACTGTTCTACACTAAAGTACTGTACTAATACTTTATTACTATTTAATTCTATTATTGTGACTTTGACTTCCAACTCATAACTGTTCACAGTGCGTTGATTACTCCAGGCAGCAAAGGGTTTAAGGGTCATATTTACTAAGTGATGCTACTCCATAAAATACCGTCCATGACCTCAAGACACCTTACTGCCCACTCACTTGAACGAGCCATACAAGGATTCTTCTGGCGCTGGAGCGTGTCATATGGCCAGAGCACCGCTTAGTAAATATGAGTACATGCCCAATTGCTTCTCACCAATTTTCCGTTATTCCACCCATTCCACATTAAATAACATTTTCTATCAAATATTCCCTTTTTTCTCTTCTCTTCTTTCTTTGTTTATATAGGTTCCCCAAATTTAAGAATGAAACCTCCACCTCGAAGGGAATCTAGTCTGGTTTGTACTTCTCATTATATATTTTTTGTTTATATTAGTTGGGGTTGTCACATTGTCAGTCACTGGTAAAATTAGATTGGCATCAATAGGTCATCTAAATAATCCATATACTCATTCAGGAACTCATTTTAATGGATTGATCCACTGTGATGGACATTTAGTTGCAATGAGAGAAATGCTTATGAAAATACAAGGCTGGCCTCTTTGTTAGGGAAACCTGGAAGCAATTTATTATAATTAATTAAATACTGTACTGTGTGCAGTGAAAATACTGCAGAGCTAGTGCAAATTTACTGTCAATTTATGCACGGACCTAGTACAAGGAAAAGAAAATGAATGCAATACAGAAGTGCATTTTAAGTGACTCAAATGTTTATTACATTACATTGATGAATTCAATGGTCTGTCTCTCTGTGTGTGTCTCTGTCTCTCTCTCTCGCTCTCTCTCGCTCTCTCTCTCGCTCTCTCGCTCTCTCTCTCGCTCTCTCTCTCTCTCTATATATATATGTATATGTATATGTATATATATTTATATATATATAATATATATATATGTATATAATTGTGTTTGTATTGCACGTGGATTGAAAACTTCAGGTTAGGCTAAAGTTGTGAATGGAGTACCTCAAGGATCGGTACTGGGACCCTTGTTTTTAGCTTGTTCATTAGTGACCCTGCGGTTAGCATAGAGAGCAAAGTCTCCATCTTTGCTGATGACACTAAATTGTGTCAGGTAGTAAAATTGGAGAAGGATGTAATTTCTCGCCAGAAGCACTGAGATAGACTGTAAACTTTGACAGGTAAATGGCAGATGAGATTTAATATACATAAATGTAATGTTATGCATTTGGGAAACAAGAATAAACAGACGATTTACAAATTAAATGGGGCAAAATTAGGTAAATCTTTGATGGAGAAGCATTTAGGAGTGGTTGTAGACAGCAGCCTTGGCAATAGTGCCCAATGTCATGCAGTAGCTGCAAAGGCAAATAAGATCTTATCTTGCATTAAACGGGCAATGGATGGAAGGGAAGTAAACATAACTATGCTGTTGTATAAAGTATTAGTAAGACCACCTCTTGAATATGGAGTACAGTTTTGCGCACCATTCCATTAAAAAAGACATTATGAAAATAGAAAAAGTTCAGAGAAGAGCCATCAAATCAATAAAGGGGATGGAAAATCTGACTTATGAGGAGAGGCTAGCTAAATTACATTTGTTTACATTAGAAAAGAGGCGCATAAGAAGGGATATGATAACTATATACAAATATGTTCGAGGACAATATTAAGAGCTTTCAAAAGACCTATTCATCCCAAGGGCAGCACAAAGACACAGGGTCATCCCTTAAGGTTGGAGGAAAGGAGATTTCACCAGCAGTAAAGGAAAGGGTTCTTTAAATGCGGAATTCATTACCCTTCCAAAAAAAGGTTGGGCATCTTTTCAGAAAGGAAAAGTATACAGGGATGTACCAAAGAAGTAAACAAGGGATGGATGCTGATCCTGGGAATAATCCGTTTGACATTATTTGGAATCAGGAAGGAATTTAATTTTTCTCTTATGCGACAGGAATGGATGATGTGTTACTGGGGGGGGGGGGGGGTTGTTTGCCTTCCTCTGGATCAAAACACTGTAAATACAAATATAGAAAAAGTATCTGTCTAAATTTGACATACCGTAGGTTGAACTTGATGAGCATATGTCTTTTTTCAACCTCATCTACTATGTAACTATATGTGTGCTTGTACACATTATGTTTGGATATATAGATAGATTTGTATTTTCTGCATTCTACCATTGAAAGCCATATCCTGAAATATCAGCCATGTTGTTTTTTGTTCTGTAGGGATTCCAGTTACCAAAGCCCCCTGAACCTCCGTCAGTGGAAGTGGAGTATTACACTATTGCAGAGTTCCAGTCCTGCATTTCTGATGGAATAAGTTTCCATGGAGGACAAAAGGCTGATGTAAGCAAAGATCACTGTTCTTTCATTTAAACGAAACCCCATGCCCTTAACCACTGATGAGCAACCACATCTAATAAGAGGGCCGTGTGTGCTGTCCTGACATGTCCCCAGATCCCATGTGCCTACTTACCAGTATTCACAAGTTAAAATGTCATATTTTAATTGAAAGAAGTAGTTATAAAACACTAATATTATAGCTATGTGGGGGTTTCTATGCAAAAGAAGCAGCATTAAAAGTCACAATTTACAACATGTATCTTGTATGCTGATTCGTTTTTAGGTTATTGAAAAGAATTCAGGAGGCTGGTGGTATGTTCAGATTGGAGAAAAAGAGGGATGGGCACCATCATCGTATATTGACAAAAGAAAGAAACCCAATTTAAATAGAAGGACAAGCACTCTGACAAGACCTAAAGTTCCTCCTCCTGCACCACCTATCAAACCAAAAGATACAGAGGAAGGAGCAGCTCCTGGAACTGGCTGCTCAGGTGATGCCAAGGACTCTCCATTACACCAAAAATATGAGGAGCCAGAATATGATGTTCCTGCATTTGGTTTTGAATTGGAAGTTGAACTAAATCATTTGTCATCTCAAAGTTATAGTGATGATGTTCTATTAGAAAATATGTTCCAGCCATCCAAGCCTTCTCCTGTCTCTTCTCTTCAGAGAGCAAAATTTAAAGTTGGCGAGTCTTCTGAAGATGTTACTAATGAAGAAGAGACTATTTATGAAAATGATGGATTCCGTCCTTATGTGGAAGACTCTGTATCAAATAAAGAGTCAAGTGGAGATTCGGATTCACAAAAAAGCTCTTTGATAATACGTAGAAACTCCCCTACTATATCCTCTTCCAAGCCACCCCTTTTAAAGTATAAATCAGAAAGAAATGTCCAACAAGAGACAGGAAAAAATGTGTCCTTCTCAACAAGTGCAGAAATCAAGCCCAGGTCAGCTTCTGATGTGGGTTTACGTGCTGTGCCAAAGGTTGGTGCAAAAAAAGATTCTGAACAAAAAACCGGAGTGGTCCCTTCAACCAGAGCAAAGCCAACAGTGAGACCAAAACCCTTCTTAAATAAAGCTGACTCCCAAAGCCAAGATAAAATGGACATTAGCAGCTTACGCCGTCAACTGAGACCAACAGGGCAGCTCAGAAGTGGACTTAAGGGTTCTAAAAGTGAAGAGTCTGAAAATCCACCACGGACAGCATCTGAGAATATTGAGAGCCCTCCAAGAAGAAATTCAGTAGATCTTACTGCCAGTTCTCCCCATTCTATCATTTGCCCAAGTAATCAAGACAAAGCTGAGGAACGCATTGGACTAAAGAGCTTCTATACAGCCACAAGCACCTATCAGAAGGTTCTGGATTCGGAAATTAGTTTCCCAGCAGGAGCAAAAGTAGAAGTACTGGAAAAACAAGACAGTGGGTGGTGGTTTATAAAATACAAAGATTCGGAGGGCTGGGCACCTTCACACTACTTAGAACAAGTGGATAACAAACAACATGAAACCTCAACAACTGAGCCAGAATCTGCCAAATCTAAGCAAAATGAAAATAAGTCAAATAGTCTAGAGAAGATAGAGAAACGAGTACAGGCTTTAAATACTATTAACCAAAGCAAGAGAGCAACACCTCCAGTTCCCTCCAGGCCACCAGGAGGATTCTCCAAACCTCCGGGACCAGGAAGCAATATTGTAAAGCTGAGAAATGGGGTGAAACAAGTAGTTGTAAGACCTCAGTCTGTGTTTGTTTCCCAACCACCCAAGGATAATAATATGTCTTGCCATTTGCGAAGGAATGAATCGTTATCTGCTACAGACCATTTAAGGACAGTTCGTCGAAACTCATCTTTTAATACCATCCGTTCCCAGACAAATGAAACAAAGGTAAAGTCTGCTGATAAGTCAGAAGCAGATGCCTCAGAATTGGAAATGTCCATTAGTCCACCTCAAATAAATGGAATACCAGTGTCCACTGTACGACCAAAGCCCATTGAGAAGTCCCAGTTTATCCACAACAACCTGAAAGATATTTATGTTGCCATTGCTGACTATGAAGGAGATGATGAGACTGTAGCGTTTGAAGAAGGGGTTTCAATGGAAGTTGTGGAAAAAAACGCAAATGGCTGGTGGTACTGCCATATCCTTGATGGAGGAAAACCATTTAAAGGATGGGTGCCCTCAAACTATTTAGAGAAAAAGAACTAATGGCATACAGCGTCCCATTCGTTTACACACACACACACACACACACACACACACACACACACACACACACACACACACACACACACACACAAACACACACACACATATCTATATATACATATATATATATATATGTATATATATATATATATCCATTTAGGGAAACATTATGTAACACTAAAGACATGATTAAGATCTTAGTTTCACAGTTGGAAAATGGGACTGCTGAGTGGTAAGGTATGTTGAATACAGCACTAGCGGTACTGCAGTAACATAGCAGTGTTATTGTCTCCATTACTGGAGGGGTCAGTTAGAAGAAAATCTGTATGTTTTGTAAAATGAAGCAAAGGCATGTAATGAACATGAGACCATGTTAGTACGTAACACAGGGTCTCACATCCTGTCTCCATCGCCAAAATGTGTATATGTGCCTTCACTACAGCATCCGAATCACCCTGAGCCGATGTTCTGTAATATGCAGGGAGCTTTGTGGCAAACGCTTCAGTACGACACTCTCTGGCTTATCTTTTCTGCGTTTTTCTTTCTATCACCGCATACGAGGAATTAAACACGCTTGTTTCCAAACCAAGAACAGGAATAATGACTACAGATGATGGCTCAGGTGATTTATATGAATAAAACGAGGAGTGCAAGAGATGCTCTTTAATCGCTCCTGTTTGACATCTGAGTTAACATGCCCTTTTGATCTTTGTGTCTGCTCACTGCATGTGTATTTATGGTTTTTTTTTATACAGGTTTGTCTATGGTTTTAAGACTGTTTAAGTACAAAAATCCATTTAGTGCTAGGGTCCTGTGTCACAATGCTTAAAGGGTTTGTTTATTGTTACCAACATTATCTGGATTACCTTGATCCTGTCTACGTTTTCAACCAAAACTGGATTACAAATCCTTTGAGAAAAAAGTGTGAAAAAAACAGTGCTTGATCAAACAGTTTATGCCGCTTGGGACCATTAAACAGCCCCAGATTAAAGAGAAACATGCTGGATGTGAAAGAGTTGCCGTAACCATTTCAGTGCCACAGGCGTCTTCAAGCATTAAAGGGAGCCCTTTGCGACATTGAAACCCCTCCGTAAAACCCAATTTGGATACCAGTTTGCTTTAAGTAGTCTGTACTATTCATATTTTAAATAGCACTAACCTGCCATGTCCAGCACATTATTGATGAGCATGACTGTTATAAAACCAGATTTGCTGTTAGGGGATGTGCACCGTTGTTCACAGCCTTATTGTTTACAGAATAAGCCAATAATTCACACTCTGCAGAATTTTAATTTGTATATATTGATTTTTTTTTAATTTTTTTTTTAACATTTTGAATGTTTTGGTTTATCAGGAAAACGTGAATTAAACATGGTTGAAAGGAAACTGAACAATGCAAAGCATGTGGACATGTGTGGGGAAAGGCAGCACAGTTCTCATGTCCATTATTATAAGGCTGATTCGGGCTTCATATATGTAATCCCACAGCAGTGGAGCAGTGACATATTGCGCAGTTCCCCTTGACACCATATTGTGGAGAAAGCCAATGTCATATATATATATATATATATATATATATATATATATACACATATATACACATACATAGACACACGTGTGTATGTGTATATATATATATATATATATATATATATATATATCTCCCTCCATGTCCAAGTTGGGCGCACTTGGAACTAATTAATAGGACAAAAATACAAATTTCTTATGTTGGTTCATGTTATGTATGTCTGTTATTTCTTTGTTGTAATGACTATAATCACTGTGCAAGAATTGTTGCCAAGACTAATGCTGCGCTTATAGTACCGGCGACGGTGACGTTCGGCTGCGGTCGCTGGAAAAAGTCAAATCGTGATGACTTACAGTGATCGTGACCAAGCCGTCGCTCCGCGCTTACTATAATGCATTTGTTTTGACGCGACATCGCGTCGCTGTTGCCGTCGCCGGCACTATAAGTGCAGCCTTAGGGCTAACGTGGCTACATTGATTCATGGTTAACATTTAACACCCTTCTCCTGTGTATCCTTCAGGGTGACTCTGCTTTGTGTCAGTACTAAATCTCATGTCACCAAGAGTGGTGCTGGTAAGCATTCTGTGGCAGTTATGATGGAATCTGCTACACGTATCTACAACACCCCTTCCATATAGCCCTTGATTAAATCATCAGTCCCTTCAAAATAGCTCAAAGAAAGTCTAACCTCCCAGAAAGTAATTTAGTAATTCAGGCTACAAAGCAATCGCTTGTAGAAGAGGGATGGTCAGCCTTGGGTTAAAGTCGTATAATTCAAACATATATTAGGGTTTTGGATAACACTCTGTCAAAGCTATAACCAGGCATCTTAAAGGGTTATATGAACACAAATATGTGTTCAAGTCGTATAAACGGGCTGCTGCTTAAAAAAAAAAAAAAAAATTCAAAGAAAAAACATGCATTATATACATTATTAACGCGTCCTTTCTGTCACCATTTTCATGACATACTTGGTTTATATACCTAGTTGCTGGAATTGGAGTTTGAAGCTTCTACCTTTGGGCTGTTGGATTTTCTAATAGAAGCACTATATAGTTCTGCTGGACAGTATTAAAAAGAGTAATACATAGAAGAGTTATCTGCTAGACTGCAGTACTAATAGTAGTAAGTTAGTTATTGTTATTATTAATATTGTAACTATGATTATTTTACCAATAATGATAAAGAAGTGGTTCATTATTTGAAAACCAATGCACTTTACCAATAACAATTTACACTCAAGTGCATTATGAAGAATTGCAGTGTATACAGTACTTAAAGCAGCACATATTTATACAAAAAAAAAAGATATTTATAATTATTTAAACGTAGTTATGTCTGTTTGACCAATATATTATAAAGCTATGTATCGCAATGCATTTTCCAATGTCCTTATATTGAGACAGAAATTGATCCGTCATTGCTGGGTAGTTTAAGCAATAGAATAATTTTCAATGTGTTGCAAATTCTCCCCAGCAACACCCCCTATACAACATGCTGCAAATTAATCTTTCCCTTGGTTAGGGAAGCTTTTAGCTCTTTTCGAATACATTGAGCTTAAATCTTCCCAAGCAAGAGGAAGAAAGATTTGTAACATTGAATATGGGATAAAATCATATATACAGTATTTCCCAATTGCATAACAGCAGCACGATACAGTATTCTAATTGGCGTATTTTAGCCCCGATAGCAAATGAGTTACGAAAGACTATCCGTGCAAATACTCAATGATCCGCATTCAGCACAGAAATTCTAGGTGTGCATTATGAATTGTGGCTTTATTTTTTATTTTTTAACTGTTTTTAAATCTTAGATATTCACATGTAAACATTAACAGGAACCTCCAGTTGCCAAAGTTCTCAAGGTGAATTCTAAAAAAAAAAAGCCTAATACTTGAAATAATAGATTTTTTTTTTTTTACATTTTTTTTTCAAAACTGACACTGTGATTATAGAATAATATTGTAGTTTCAATGATAAGTTAAATAATAGCTAAGCTAGAAATCAGCAGTACTGTCTTCATAGATCTATTGTTGAGTTTGAGTGAATTCTGTGGAGAAAATAGGTGAGGAACATCTAGTGTGGGGGGGGAGGGAGGTCCTCAAAAGCTCCCAACTGGTCAGGTTTTCAGGATATTTCTGCTTTAGCACAAGTAGCTCATTCTGTCACTGCTTCAGCACAGGTGGATCAATTAGAGGCTGAGTTAGACTGAGCCACCTGTGCTGAAGCAGGGATATCCTGAAAACCTGACCTGTAGTTAGCTCACGAGGACTGGAGTTGGCTTCCCCTGGTCTAGTGAGATTAAAGGAGGCCCTCAGGTGGTAGGTTTAAGCTGTTGCAATTTAACTGAGCTACCTGCATTATCGTTCTATGGAACAGAAATTAAAGATCATGCCAAAAAACAACAACAAAAAAAATCCAAATTGGAAATGTGAATGTTAGTTTTTGCTGTATACTGCAACTTTTATAATACTGAGCACTTCTGAGTTCGTTATTCACTGTTATACAATGCCTGAAATATCTCTTTCTACATTTCGTACTAATCTTTCTCTTGTCTCCTCTTTCTTTTTCTGGGGAGGAGGGAAGTTCAATGAGGGTTTTGGTTTCCATTACATAGTTGTTGTTTTTTTACATTTGAATGCTGCATGTTTTACAGGCTGGCAACAGGTTGTTCACATAGTAATATGGGTAATTATTAAAGTTAGTATCAAGCGATGAGAGTTGTCGCTCTGCCTAAAGTGGAGATTATAGTAGGCGCACGCGCCTGTCGTCCGAGCGATGTGTGCTCTTAGGATTGAGGCGATGGGGAGGTGTGGCGTGGCGGAGGCGTCACCAAGCTGGTTCACCCTCATTGGCTGAACCGCTCACGTGACACGGCCGGCGCCGCCAAAACAACCCAGAATCATTTTCTAACGTGCTGTCGCTCTTCAGCGCGTGAGCGTGTGCGCACACTATGGCCGGTCCGATAGAGCTGCTGCAGTTTGTTTGCACGCGCAGCGCCATTGCGCTTACTATAACCTAGGCCTAAATCGATCACCGCCGGCATGTGAAGACCATTTGCTTTCTGATTATAGATATATCTGTTTATCGTCAACCAAAGCAGTACAACAAAGGTAAACTCCGGTGTGCTCTGCTGTTCTGAGAGTCCGCGGAGACGAGTAGGAGGAGAAAGTGAATAGACGTAACAACAATATAACATTGATAACACTTTTAACACTATTTGTTTCTCTCGTGATGGGATATCCACAATAATTTGTGCAGTCCAATCAGTGGTCTCCATGTAAAATTACTGGAAAAAGCAGAACGTTTGGGCTATTGGAGAAGGAAATGGAAAAATGCTTGGGAAAGAACAATCTATTATTGGTTAATAAATACTTTACCCCAGGGGTTCTCAACTCCAGTCCCCAAGATCCCCCCTCCCCCCCCCCCCCCAACATATAAGGTTTTTGGGATATTCCTGCTTCAGCACAGGTGGCTCAATCGGTCCCTGCTTGAGCACAGTGGGCTCAATCAGGGGCTCAGTCAAAGACTGTGCCGAAGTTGGGATATCCTGAAAACCTGATCTGTTGGGTGGTCTTGGAGGACTAAAATTGAGATCCCCTGCTTTACACTGTACATAGATGCAGTTGCCGGAAGAAATTGTCAGTAGTACGAAAGAATAAAGCATAGGCTTTTAGTAACTCAGCAACGCTTCATATTTGAGAAGGCTCTCCTCTGTACATGAGAATATTTTAACCCTCGCCCTCTACCACAAATCTTGCCAGTGGTCAAAGTGCCTTAATTTTTATTATTTTTTTTAAAGCTGAGATACTGGACCTGCTGCTACGGAATTGTTATGTTACATTCCGGGGCCATGCTGGACATTGTTAGAAATAATTATATAATGTCTATGCTCTGAAATCAGAAAGTGGGTTGTAAACAAAGCTATTAGCAGAACTCCTGGCATGTAAAGAAAGACGAAGTTGCACTTGGTACCATCACAGTTTACCCACTGTCTCTTGTACAATCAGCATTCTATCAGGGTATCTTGCTACTCGGGCGTATCTTAGTGTGCCTAGATGGCAGGTTTGAAGATGGAGACATACTGTAGTTATTCATTGCGGTTTTAATCCCCCACTATCCCTCTCGATCACTTAGTAGATCGTAAAAAGACGACGGCATTTTTATAACATGTGCGATCACTTTCAGATTTTAATGCTACATATTTTTAGTAAATATATATCTGTTGCTTTCTGAAGTACAGTAAAGGACTGCTATGGCTTGTTATCATTTATGAATCACAAGGGATTTTGGTAGGGCGTACAGTAGCCACATACTTAATAAAGTAGGAATATTAGACACTTTTTAATTTGTAGGTAGCTTTTAATAACAATATATGTCATGTGTTATATTACTTAATGCTTTTTGTAATTCATATTTTAAATTTCTAATATCAATGCAAACAAAAAAAAATAGCCCAGTTAAAGGATAAGTGCAATATTAAAGTATTTAAATTAAAAGTACAGGCTCCCTCATCCAGGATCTTAAAAGTGGTGTGCGCAGTGTTAAAGTTATATTGTACTAATGCACTCAGGATAGAATGGACAAGACAGCAATACAGTTGATGGACAAGGTTGAGGAGGCGGAAGGGACTTGGGTTAAATCTGAAGGTTCAAGCAGAGGGATTAAAGTGCTGCAACCATTACACTGCAATATGTTGCACATATCAGTTCAATTTAGGAGACTAATTGCATCACATTTAACACGTACCATGCAGGAGTGGACTGCATGACATTGCAATGCATTGCAGAGACTCCCAGCGCAGCGAGGTATATACATGGAACGAGGCATTGGTAGAAACAAATTAAATGCACATTGCAACTGCACAAATAGCATCATTACAGCGGTGAAAGCACTTGAGAAATGGATAAGTAACCCCTAAAAAGACATCAGAATCTGAATTCAACAAATAATCAACTGGTCAATGGTGTTAAAACATTTGCTGGAGAGGTCTTGAATGTAAACCATTGCTGACACTGTCCTCTCAAGAGAAGAGCAAAATCTTAAGCACTTCTGCACACGTGCACTAAAGGAGGCCGAGCTCAGCCGGCAGTTTTCCTATCATGTTACCACACTGAGAAACACTTGATAAAGTATAGTAGCTTCAACAAAGTTACCTCAGTTCAAGGAATGTTCGGAGGCTGTAGTAAGTCAGGGCTGGCCAACTCCAGTCCTCAAGGGCTACCAACAGGTCAGGTTTTCAGGATATCCCTGCTTCAGCACAAGTGGCTCAATCACTGATTGAGCCACCTGTGCTGAAGCAGGGATTTCCTGAAAACCTGACCTGTTGGTTGCCCTTGAGGACTGGAGCTGGCCAGCCCTGTAGTAAGTGATCCTCCCTCCATGATGTGTTCACTATAGCTTTAATAAGACTTCAAAGTGATGTCACTAATTACAAAGGAATAGCAGCAGTACAAGTTGCACAATGTAATTGTAAGGCGCTCGTTTTTTTAAATGAGCGTTTGTAGGGAAAATAAAGAGAGCAGCGAGATGGGGTTTCCAGTCAGGGGGGCTCTGCTTTGCATGGCATTACCATGCCATCCTTCACTAAAAGAGTTATATTGGACATATTTCAATAGCTGGTATGTTAACTCCCTAAATCTGTTGGCCAGAAGATATTTTGGCTTTTACAAAATTGTAAGCTTACATATTTGAGCTGATCCCATGCAAGAATCTGGTATTGGAGGGATCACATTATTGTTTTAACAGCTGTTATATTAATAGTCGTTAGATACAGTAGCTGTTGTAAAGTGGAGTTTTTGTACAGATACTTACAAACATTTTTCCCTGTTTTTTTGTTAATTAATTTAGTTAGAAAGTCTATATATAAACGATAAATCTCCAACGTGAGCAATATTTGGTCAGAACTGAGGAAAAAAATATTTTCAGTGCTACAGTAAGTAGCTCAGTAGAGATTCCGCACGATGCTACGATCCTACAGTAAGTAGCTATGGCGATAACCAGTCTACAGTCAGCGCGAGCATATACTTTTCCATTTCAGATTCAGTGCTGGGCTGGTCCCAAGTTGTTTTTTACTTATTGTTTTCCATTCAGTCTAGCAGGTCCTAATTTCAGGGGGCTATTCGTTAAACTGTGATAGTGCTGATGGAGGCAATATCGCATGGAATGTACCATTGAGGTCAATGAGAGTTTCCGTTTAATAATGCCCCGGTTACCAGTATAACAGCTTAACAAAGTAACCCCCTAAGAGTGCAATTAATTTTTTAGTAGCTTCACACTGGCATTAACAAATCTATCTTTAACAGCACAAGCCACCACGGTCCTGAGTTGAGACTCCTGTTAATTTAAAGCAGCAGTGATGAGTACATGTGCACATCATTAAAAGTGGCTAAATAGAATTGGGGAAGGCCAGGAGAACCAAAGTGTTCTTAGTTCCAATACCAACAGCAGCCACGATAAGCGGATGTCCCGTGCTGCTTATCCTGGCCCAGTATCTAAAAGTGAACAAGTCACTGCTGCTTTGAACATGTCTGTGCTGGAGGTTAAATGCATTCAGGACCCTCCAACACTAAAGGGTTTTTTATCAACCAAATAAAGATAATTGGTTAACATGCAGACAAAAAAACATTGTTAAACTGGAATAAATTTAAATTAATTATGTTTTACACAATACAAAAATGAGACAAATCTGCAAGATCAGAACTCAGAGGTAAAATATAAACCCGCCTGGGTCCCATTAGTTCTGATCAAGAATCTTTCCATCTTTACAGCTGGGAGAAGAATACACAAAAGTTCAACACTAGGGCAATTATGCCAGATTGGCCAGGAACATATTTGTTTTATATAGCATTACCTGCTTTGTTGCTGAAGGAGCCTGCAGAGTAAAGCATTGCAGGCTAGAAGCATAGAGCAGCATCTTCTTAACAAGGAGGAGAAACATACAGTCACCACTTAAAGGGGATCTCACGTACTCTCAAGCTATTTTTGCTTCGAGACAAATTAACTTGAATGATTCCCACCATTTATACCTTTGCCTGGTTGTTGGTCATGGTGAGTTTAACAATGGCTTCTATGCCAACAAAAAGATCCTGCCACAAAGGTTTTCCTTCATGCTATATATAGCTAACCAGAGGGTTTGGGGGGCAGAAGGTATGGTTTGGGGTTTCCCAGGACCCAGGTCTTCATCCTTAGTAGGGATGTAGTGGTGGTTTGGCGAGTGTTCCTGTCGGCAGCCTTAGGGGTGGGGGGGGGGGGGGGGGGGGGGGGAATCTGTTATTATCGAGGATACCCAACCTGGCATTCTAGTGCCTTGTTATTTAAGTAGACAAATCTTATCTTTACACAAAAGGAAAGTGGATGACATTCCGTTATATTTGAGAAATTTTATTTTTTCAAAGATAAAATGATGGGTTACAGTAAGTGAGGTACTTGAAAAGATTTCCCCTCACTTGTGACTTTCAATGCATTTGCACCAATTTTCTGCATGCATATAACACATTGGAAATATAAAACTGACAGTTGCCGTTACAAGATTATGACATTAATGTATGAGAAATGAATACTGTACTCTTCGGGAAATGCAGCTGCATTTGCAACGTGTCTGCAGAAATATTGCTGTTTAACTAGCAATGCAATCTGGTGGGGATATTCTCATCTCTCTTATCTGTGCTTAGACTTTTCCTTTGTGGAGGAAAGCAAAAATAAATACGTACACTGCAGAGTGTTGTCAGTGTATTGGTTTGTATTATTCAGAATAACTAGTGTAGTATGTTTTGTCTTGTTTCTTTGCAAAGAAATGTTAACATGACGTAAGAATTGATCGTATTCAACCGAGCATAACGAGTTGTTGCACCGAGTAGACGCTTTGTACTGTATACAGGCCTTCCTGCATTCTATTCAGCTTCCTGTTTATCTGTGCCACCGTAATCGGCATGGAAGGGAAAAGGCCAGCAATAACTAGAAAAGCCATTTTGCTTGCACAATATTTTGCTACATGTACCAACTCTGTGGACCATGTTAAGCAGACTGCAGAGGCCAGCATTTTCAAGATGTCTGTGCAGTACAGCAGGCTGCTTTTTTTTAATGGTATTCCTATGAAAGCTGTTCATATACCCAGATTTCTTTGTTATACACTGTGATATCCAGGTGACTGTAGGCAGTATGTGAGTTAGCTCTTAAGTATACTTACAGTACATTGTAACGCATGCCTCTTAACACCGCTGCTCCAGTGTGGAATTCATAACGTCAGATAAATATTTAACACTATTTTAAATATTTCAGCGTTTTTTCAATTGATTATGTAACAGACAGAATGTACTCATAGATTTCTGATTAATATTCTAATACGATGGTCAGTCAATGAATGAGAGGAAATGGTTAGAGAGTTTGTTGAAGGTGAGAGAATAGAGGTGGATAAGTGTAAAAGGTTGTTGTAAGTGGATGTGGGTTTGCAGGGTGTAGATGCATTTCACTTGATTGTCTGAATTTTGCATTGGATGGTTTGTGGTACGTGTTTGTTAGAAGGACTGCGATATGTTACAAGAGAAAGATGAAGGAGGAATTCAAGTCAGTTTGTTTCAGTACAGGTAATAAAGGCAGGTACTGTATTTATAACTAGGAACAGTAACGAGAAGAGAGAATACACCTCAATATAGCATCCAATTGGGAAGAAGTCGAGTGATTTTAAAACACAAATACATGTAATTTACCAAAAGCCAGATAAGATTTGTATGAACCAACTTCTTTACTATTTTTTAAGATGTTAGAGTGTGCTAACATAATACCTAAAAGGCTGATACCTGTTGTTTTTTTATTGCAAACATTGCCAAGTGCATAGTACCACCAGCTATCTGTTATGATGGCATGTAAGCCAACAGAGAATCTGGTAAAACGTCTAATCTCTGTATATTCTGATTTCAGATTTTATCTTTTGCACAAACAATAGTTCCAGAACATAGAGTATCAAACAATTTTTCAAGAACTTCAAGTATCACAATAAAACATATTGACTGGGAGTCATCGAAGCGCGATCCGCATCGGCGATGTCTGCCATTGACTTGATGGCAGGGGTTGCAGATTCAGGCACGATAATGCAAAACGCGCTTTGATGTCTCCCGGCCAATGTGAGCAGTACAACAGTTCTTGCACCATAACACTTCGAAGTTTGCTCAGTCAGAATATTTGTGATCATCTCCCGGTTTGTTACTTTGTTGGACCAAAGTGGTGCTAAGTATCTTATGTTTTGTAATATTTATGTTAACAAAAGTACAAGGAAGATTCCATATCCTTAAAAAGTCCATTTCTGTTTCTAAACTCTTTAAACAAGGGTTAGATGTATTGGCCAATCTAGCTGATCTTCCTCTTGTTTGCAGAGGGAGGAAAGGATGCTATGTAATTCAACGCTTGGAAACTGTAAGATATGATTCGTATCATTTTTTATATTTTGTTTATGTTTACATTGCATCTTATATTTCTCTAAAAATAAAGTTTTGGAATTTTTTTTGAGAAAAGGTGTGTTGATTAATAGTGTAACATTTACTTTGGCTTTCCTTTGCCTCGTGCAACTTCTTGCAAACACAAATTGCAACCATTAAAACAAATCCTGTTTAATTGTGTTATTAATTGCAGCTGCGTGGGTTTATACAAATGACCACTTAAAGGGGCGATCCTTGCTAGGATCAAAGGGAACTCATTCTAGTGACATATTGAAGGGTTCTCATTGGGGGAACTGATGCCATTTTTTACCCAGATCTGACACCTACAGTATTGGTATTTGTAACTTAGAACAGTAAAGAAAGAAGCCCCAATGCACAGCAATATGGATTTGGTTAATTTCGATGTGTTTTTTCTCATAAGAATGGGTCATTTAGTTCAATCTTTTGTCCAAAACATGTTAAACTGCAACCACGTCAAGGTTTGTACAGTACCAATTTATAGCGTCCTTTGTACTGTATTTCCTCCACTGCATAGAGAACAGAGACAAGAAAACAGTGATATAGTCAATAGCATGGGATACGTGACATGTATGCGGGGTCTAAAGGGTTACAATTTAGCAGCACTATATATGCTACAGTATGTGTGAGCTACAGTGCAGTTAAAACACACACACCATACATGCATCATTTACACACCAACACATACTGTACATATATATGCACACACACACACAATATATGCATTATTATTTACATAGTGTGTGTGTGTGTGTATGTATATGTGTGTGTGTATATATATATACACACACACACACACACACCATATATACAGCACAAATACACATTATATATATATATATATATACAGGTAAACCCCGTTATAGCGCGCCCCGTTATACCGCGAAATCGGTTATAACGCTGTTTTCACGTGGCTCCCGTTAAAAAAAAAAAAACTGCACACACTCCCAGCACTCACTGCACACACTCTACACTGCACACACTCTACACTGCACACACTCTACACTGCACACACTCTACACTGCACACTGCTCACAGCACACTGCACACTCCCAGCACTCACTCTTACTGCACCACTGCACACACTCTACACTGCACACACTCTACACTGCTCACACTGCACACACTCTACACTGCTCACACTGCACACACTCTACACTGCACACTGCCAGCACTCACTCTCACTGCACCACTGCACACACTCTACACTGCACACACTACACTGCACACTGCTCACAGCACACTGCACACACTCCCAGCACTCACTCTCACTGCACCACTGCACACACTCTCACTGCACACACTCTACACTGCACACACTGCACACACTCTACACTGCTCACACTCTACACTGCTCACAGCACACTGCACACTCCCAGCACTCTCACTGCACCACTGCACACACTCTACACTGCACACACTCTACACTGCACACACTCTACACTGCACACTGCTCCCAGCACACTGCTCACATCACACTGCACACACTCCCAGCACTCACTCTCACTGCACCACTGCACACTCTCACTGCACACACTCTACACTACACACACTGCACACAATCTACACTGCACACAGCACACTGCACGCACTCCCAGCACTCACTGCACACACTCTACACTGCTCACACTCTACACTGCACTCACTGCACACACTCTACACTGCACACACTCTACACTGCACACTGCTCACAGCACACTGCTCACAGCACACTGCACACAGCACACTGCACACAGCACACTGCACACACTCTCAGCACTCACTGCACACACTCTACACTGCACACACTCCCAGCACTCACTGCACACACTCTACACTGCACACACTCTACACTGCACACTGCTCACAGCACACTGCACACACTCCCAGCACTCACTCTCACTGCACCACTGCACACACTCTCAATGTACACACTCTCACAGCACACACTCTCACACAGCACACAGCTCTCACAGCACACAGCTCACACAGCACTCAGCTCACACAGCACTCAGCTCACACAGCACTCAGCTCTCACACCACACAGCACGGGAGGAGGGGGGTGTCGGGAGGAGGGGGGGTGTCGGGAGGTGGGGGGGTGTCGGGAGGAGGGGGGGTGTCGGGAGGAGGGGGGGTGTCGGGAGGAGGGGGGGTGTCGGGAGGAGGGGGGTGTCGGGAGGAGGGGGGGTGTTGGGACGAGGGGGGGTGTCGGGATGAGGGGGGGGGGTGTCGGGAGGAGGGGGGTGAGTGAGGAGCAGGCTGTGACTCGGAGGGCCGCGTGGGCTATGCCGTGGAGGGCCGGTAGGTGTGGGGGCCTACACGCGGCTGAGGACGTGACCCAGCTCCTCTGACACACGTGACTGACCCTGTAGCAGCGTCGCGTTTTTCTTCTATTCAATTCAATTCTTTATTGGTCACGGACAAAATAGACATTAAAGAATATTATGATAGACTGGATACACGTTTGTGGGCCGGTAGGTAAGGAGATGCAAAGCCAGTAAACCCACTCACAGACATGTTTCAACCTTGATGGGTATCATCAGTGTGAGGTTGGTTGCTGGCATTTGCTCAAATGAGATAAGAGTCGGTAATCACCACACTTATTAAGCTTATGGTGGGTAAAAAAAGTGACAAAAACCCTCCACAGTAAAGCATAAAGCAACTGTAAATATTCCTGTATATTCATTTGCATGTCTTGCCAGTGTGTTTACTGACTTTGCATCTCCCAAGCCCTTGCTTAAAAGCTGTGTCTAAAGCAGCATGCATTGGCAAAGGGTTGCTCATGTAATGTGAGCTTGAGATAAAAGGTGGCACTGTGTGCTCATTTGCATGTCATTTCCCAGAATCCCTTGCTGCAGTGGAAGGGCTGTGTGCTTGGTGATAATGGTGATAGACAGGGTTGCAGACCTGTCTAAGACATGCACATGAATATACAGGAATATTTACAGTTGCGGTGTGTGTGTGTGTGTGTGTGTGTGTGTGTGTGTGTGTGTGTGTGTGTGTGTGTGTGTGTGTGTGTATATATATGTATAGTATATATATATATATGTGTATAGTATATATGTGTGTATATATATATATATATATATGTGTGTGTGTGTGTGTGTATAATATATATACACAGAACTGTCTTAAGACTGTTGGAGCCCTGGGCTAAGTGTAAATTGGAGTTCCCTCCCACAAAAGTCACATTTAAACAGAAATACAGTATGGTTTTATTGAACAACATTCAAAACTTTTATTGAAATTCTGCAAATATCACTACAGTCACCAAACCCTTTGTTTCTACGGGTCTGTTTTTTTTATTTGCAAAGTCACAAATAACAACATCACATTAAGAAGAATGCCTGATTCAATTGGCATCAAGGAAAGAGCGTTCAATCTCGCTTGAAGCAGCAGCTGCGGAATCTGATTCTTACTAAGTTTCACCTCTAAGATCTCTCACCTTCGCAGTCTGTGGTCGACATTCAGAGGAAGATTCCTAAAGCAATTTCAGTGTTAGGAAATGTTGACTCCATTTTGTCGCGCTGTAACTTTTTTTTCTTATGTGTTATTTTTTAACTAGATTTCCGACAAAACAATTAAACTGCCTATTCCATAAACATTTTTAGAAAACATAGCTTTCAATATATTTTTTTTTTTCAAATAAAGTTAGGCTAGATAAAATGAAAAGCAATATATTGTTGTAATCACACCAAAAAAAAATAATTACAAATAATATAACATTTGGTGCATTCAGTTAGAACTATGAATTTAAAATGTAATTTTGGGCCATAGTACTTGTGGAGCCTCTGAAAGGTTCTGATCCTGATCCACAGCCCAGTTATCCCATGCCTCAAGATGGCTCTGTATAATACACACACACACACAGACACACACACACACACACACACACACACCATACATATACACAGGGCCACCAACAGAAATATTGAGGCCCAGGACAAATGAAAGAAACCGGACTTCCCCCACCCCCCACTCTATGGTGCACTGGGGGTCCAAGAGGGGGGAGGGGAGATATGTGGCTGGTTGGGAGGGTAGACGTTATAGACTGGAGTGGTGGGGGGTAGTTATGGACCTGGGGGTGGGGGATACTCACACTGGCTCAGAACCTACTGTACTGTCTGGGACCCACATTAGATATTTCTTTTGGTAAACGCCTTCGAGACCCCTTGTGAACCTCTAAGGGTTCCCCTGGGAATCACTGCTATGGACACATACTGTAACATTTATTTATAACACCGGGCAAAGGGACAGACTTTCTACAATAAATAACTTTTTCTTTAAAAGAACTAGTGGAGCACATAAAGAAATAAGAGAGAGCTGTCATTTTTCTACTCACATTCTCTCACCCTCCTTCTCTGTCTCTCTAGGGAACCCAGCTACCAACCCCCCACCCAGGACATTGGTGTTTCACTGCTTAAAGTTTCATCCTCCCAGCCTTAGCCAAATAACATCACAATGGGTTGGAGAAGAGCCCAGATACCCAGTTACACACCTCTCAGCCACACACCTCCCACCAGGCTACACACCTCCCACCCAGCCACACACCTCGCACCGGGTGACACACCTCCCACCGGGCAACACACCTCCCACCCCGGCTACATACACCGCGATGGGGAAAATGGGGAACGATGAGAAGATCATGGGGAACGATGGGAAGATCATGGGGAATATGGGGAACGATGGGAAGATCATAGGGGACGATGGGGAATGATGGGAAGATCATGGGGTACGATGGGGAAAATGGGGAACAAAGGGAAGATCATGGGGACGATGGGGAAAAATAGGGAACCATGGGAAGATCATGGGGAAAAATGGGAAAATCATGGGGGACGATGGGGGAAAATGGGGAACGATGGGAAGATCATGGGGGATGATGGGGAAATGGGGAATGATGGGAAGATCATGGGGGATGATGGGGAAAATGGGGAACGATGGGAAGATCATGGGGAGCGATGGGGAAAATGGGGAACGATGGGAAGATGATGGTGAAAAATGGGGAACAATGGGAAGATCATGGGGGATGATGGGGAAAATAGGGAACGATGGGAAGATCATGGGGGACGCTGGGGAAAATGGGAAACGATGGGAACACCATGGGGGACGCTGGGGAAAATGAGGAATGATGGGAAGATCATGGGGGATGCTTGAAGATAAAGGGGAACGATGGGAAGATAATAGGGGACACTGGGGAAAATGGGAAACGATGGGAAGATCATGGGGGAAATTGGGAACAATGGGAAGATCATGGGGAAGATGGGGAACGATGGGAAGATCATGGGGGACGCTGGGGAAAATGGGGAACAATGGGAAGATACAGTAATAGGGGACGCTGGGGAAAATGGAAAACAATGGGAAGATCGTGGGGGATGCTGGGGAAAATGGGGAACGATGGGAAGATCATGGAGGACGATGGGGAAAATGGGGAACGATGGGAACATTATGGGGGACAATGGGGAAAATGGGGAACAATGGGAAGTTCATGGGGGGTTCATGGGGGACAATGGGGAAAATATGGAATGATGGGAAGATCATGGGGAACATGGGAAGATCATGGTGACAATGGGGAACGATGGGAAGATCATGGGGGACGATGGGGAAAATGGGGAATGATGGGAAGATAATGGGGGACGATGGGGAAAATGGAGAACAATGGGAAGATCATGGGGGACAATGGGGAAAATGGGAAACGATGGAAAGATCATGGGGGATGCTGGGGAAATTGGGGAACGATGGGAAGATCATGGGGATGCTGGGGAAAATGGGGAACGATGGGAAAGATCATGGGGGACGCTGGGGAAAATGGGGAACGATGGGAAGATCATGGGGGACAATGTGGAAAATGGTAAACGATGGAAAGATCATGGGGGACGCTGGGGAAATGGGAAACGATGGGAAGATCATGGGGGACGGTGGGAAAAATGGGAAACGATGGAAAGATCATGGGGGACCCTGGGGAAATGGGGAACGATGGGAAGATCATGTGGGACGCTGGGGAAAATGGGGAACGATGGGAAGATCTTGGGGGACGCTGGGGAAAATGGGGAACGATGGGAAAGATCATGGGGGATGCTGGGGAAAATGGGGAACGATGGGAATATCATGGGGGACAATGGGGAAAATGGGAAACGATGGGCAGATCATGGGGGACGCTGGGGAAAATGGGGAATGATGGGAAGATCATGGGGGTTGCTGGGGATA